>NC_064615.1:714097286-714400316 GCF_023898315.1 Schistocerca nitens
ACACTTTTTTTGCAGCTGTATGCCGCTGAAGG
The DNA here is from genome assembly GCF_023898315.1 of Schistocerca nitens. NCBI lineage: Eukaryota > Metazoa > Arthropoda > Insecta > Orthoptera > Acrididae > Schistocerca > Schistocerca nitens. The sequence goes on from NC_064615.1 coordinate 714,097,319, forward strand.
ACAATTACTGAGTCACTTAGCAACACAGGCAGTCTTAAGTTAAATATGCTGCCATGGCCAAAATCAATTTGAACAACATCCTTTTGGGTACCTGGCAGGGTCACTTTTTTAAACGCTAAAGACACAGTGCCCAAAACTAATTTATATAAACTGACCATCTTTGTTCCACTTTCCAACCTTCAGATCACATACCACACCATTTCAGCATAGTACATGGTACTGACTTCAAAGAGCTTTCACTCACCAAGCAGTAAAGCAGAACTTAAGTTTAAAACCTGTAGCTACATCAAGGCTAATGGAAGCTTATGAAAGCTTTAGAGTATTCACATAATAAATCACTGTGTTCACTACTATTTTCTCGTCCCTGCGAAACAATATTTACACTGGAGGATGGAACAGAACAAATAAAAGCATTCGAACATAACACCTAAGTTTATTTGTAGCTAAAATTGTCGGCTAATTGATTTCTTTTGACAAAACGCTAGTTATAGTCGCAATTCAGTCCTTGAGATTCACGTGCTATTTATTATTTTGTATGGTCGGCGATGGTGATTAAGAGCAGGAAGCAGCTAGGAAACTTAAGAACGTGTGCGCGTTTGAATTTTTACACAAGGGTGAAAACCGCGGTGATGCCGCAATTATCACCGAAATGCAGCTGCAGCATTCTTTAGTCTTGTTTGAAATTATACAAATTTTGGTCGACTCTTTTCGCTCGCTGTTCACAGCAATTAAAGGAATACTGCATAGCAAGACGTTAACTGCCAACTGTTTTGTTGCAATAGTAACACGAGTTCCCGTCAGATCACGAAAGTTGATCGCTGTCGAGCGTAGGTCGCACTGGATGAGTGACCCCCGGATCTGTCCTTTTAGGAAACGGGGTACACTCAGCGCTTGTAGGCCAGTTAAGAAGCTACTTGACTGAGAAGTTGCGGCTACTGTCACGAGAACTGACAACGGCCGATGAGCGATGTGGTGGCTACATGTCCCACCAAATCGGCATCCAATGAAGCCTATCGGCGAAGGATGACAAGCGGTCGGTCGGTACCGTTGGGCTCTCCGAGGCCTGTTCGGAGATACGTCATTCTGTACTCTACAAGTCACCGTAAGGTACGTGGTTGAGGATATTTGTGATACCACAAACTTTTCTCCTTTCCCTTTTCCATCCGCGAATGGAGCGCAGGGAGAATGATTGTCGGTAAACCCTCCTCACATAATTTATTCGATTTTCGCTGTAAGGAGGCGCACACACGTTTTATGTTGCCCGACTCTTGCGGAACATAATCTCTCAGAAATTTAACAACACACTTAGCCGTGATGCACAAGATCTCCCGTGTAGCGTCTGCCAGCGTAGTTTGTTCAGAATTTCCGTGACACTCCCGCTGACTAAACGATCCTAAACGAACAAAAAGTCTCTCTCTTCGCTGGATGTTATCTCTTCTATTAAGGATCCCACAGTGATCATCGATATTCAAGAATTGGTTGCACGAGTGTTTCATAAACCATTTATTTCGTAGATGAATTATATTTAGTTATGATTCTTCAAATGGTTCAAATGGCTCTGAGCACTATGGGACTCAACTTCTGAGGTCATCAGTCCCCTAGAACTTAGAACTACTTAAACCTAACTAACCTAAGGATATCACACACATCCATGCCCGAGGCAGGATTCGAACCTGCGACTGTAGCGGGCGCAGTTCCAGATTGAAGCGCCTAGAACCGATTGGTCACATCGGCCGGCTATGATTCTTCCAATGAATGTCTGGCACCTACTTTTCTCAAAAATTGTTTATGTGGTCATTCAACTTCCGGTCGCTCAGAATGGTTGCACTTTTACTCCGATTAAAACTGCTCTGTGACTGACGGTTGAGAGAGTCGCTTTGTGGGGGCCAACAGCCATCCAATCTTAATTCTTTCTGGAATTCCACATACTCGTTGTGTTCAAAGTAATGTACGAGTACTTCAGTGCCTTATGAAGTGCGGCTGGCTGCATGCCGGCAACGCTGCGCCACACCACTGCAAGAAGTCAATCACAAAGTAAATTTGACCAGAGTACAGATATTTAATGCTGTTTACAATGATCCGTCGCCAATAATATCATCTAACAGTAGTAGATTTCTTCGCCTATTTAAGCGTATAAGTTAGGGTCAACTGCGACATACCTTGCAGCAATCTTCAACCCTCCGCAGGTCTTCCTGTAGTTGGCTTTTGCTACCTTCCTACAGACAGTACGCACATGTTACAAAAAGGTACGGCCAAACTTTTAGGAAATGTATCTCACACACAAATAAAGAAAAGATGTTATGTGGACATGTGACGGAAACGCTTAATTTCCATGTTAGAGCTCATTTTAGTTTCTTCCACCTACGCTCAATGAAGCACGTTATCATGATTTCACATGGGATACTCTACCTGTGCTGCTAGAACATGTGCCTTTACAAGTACGACACAACATGTGGTTCATGCATGATGGGGCTCCTGAACATTTCAGTCGAAGTGTTCGTACGCTTCTCAACAACAGATTCGGTGACCGATGGATTGGTAGAGGCGGACCAATTCCATGGCATCCACGCTCTCCTGACCTCAACCCTCTTGACTTTCATTTATGGGGGCATTTGAAAGCTCTTGTCTACGCAACCCCGGTACCAAATGTAGAGACTCTTCGTGCTCGTATTGTGTGATACAATACGCCATTCTCCAGGGCTGCATAAGCGCATCAGGGATTCCATGAAACGGAGGGTGGATGCATGTATCCTCGCTAACGGAGGACATTTTTAACATTTCCTGTAACAAAGTGTTTGAAGTCACGCTGGTACGTTCTGTTGCTGTGTGTTTCCATTCCATGATTAATGTGATTTGAAGAGAAGTAATAAAATGAGCTCCAACATGAAAAGTAAGCGTTTCCGGACACATGTCCACATAACATATTTTCTTTCTTTGTGTGTGAGGAATGTTTCCTGAAAGTTTGGCCGTACCTTTTTGTAACACCATGTATACATATGAGACAGTAACTAATGAAATATTTATTGGAAACTGAACCCGTCCAACCATTTCCGAGACTGTGTCATCTTCCCACCTGAAGGAACCAACTAATGAATTCATCATCTTTCTCACACTTCCACTTTTCCAGATGGAAGGTCGAGTCTTCAGCAGCTTCCTGCCTATCATCGTTTTTTCTTTATTGTTTTGTTCTACTTCTTGTGCTACGTATTTTTTGGATACCACACGCACGTGAGACTTGTTGGCATCAAATTCTCTTCCAACCACTCCATTGCTCACGTAACACATTTTTAATAACAAAGGTAAAAGACTATTCCATCTGTTGTATCTAAGCGAAAGCTGAAGCGTAAAGTGCGCGCACTTCCTTCGATGACTCACTGGAGATGGAGGCCGCCTGAACACGAGCGAATGCGAAACGAAAACGCTCAAATGGTGTGTTCTCGTACTCGCATACCGTTTGAGCCCTACACGGTGCTTGTTCGATGAACCTGGTTCTTGTGCTCATACCAGTGCAAACCAAGCTTTAAGTGAAAGCTCCTCGGGCTTTTAAACATAACGTTGCTTCCTTTCATAAGCCGTGTGTGTGTGTGTGTGTGTGTGTGTGTGTGTGTGTTAAACTAAATCTTATAATTGACAAAAGACAAAATGAAAAAATTATATTCCAGGGAATTGGTGGTTTTTCGCTCGGTATATGAAGAACACACTGTACTCCAGTGCCTCCTCCCCTCCGCGAACGCCTACGTGTGTCACTCGTGCCCCGTGTGCGTGGGCGGCCCGGCGGGCGGTTGGCAGCAGTGTCGCGGGCGGCGTCCGGTGTGTTGGCCGCTGCAGTTGACCCGAGGTTCAGGGCACACTCACTCACACTGGGATCAACTGGGGGCAGCCGCAGCCGGCACTGAATCACCCCTGGCTGTGAATGGAGCTACACACACCACACTACGGCTGCCCCGCCCATTAACGGGTCGCGCGCGGTCAGCATCACTGGACAACTCCGGTTCTCGCTTCTGTTCGCTGCCACCCGTCAGTACTCTTTTTCCTTCAGATCCAATTCGTTAAGAGACTCATCAGAAACTATGCGTGTATGCACTGTTTTGCACCATTTATCTCTTACCTGGACATTTTTTCGTGAAGCTAGTGTAGCTTCTTGTGGGTATTTGTAGACCGATGTAAGGTAATTATTTCAACACAACAGTGAACTGTTTATTTACTGCCAACGTAATATTTTTATTACAGGGATAACGAAGAAAATGTACAAACAATTCAATAATTGTGCGCACAACATTATTCAGTTACAGTTTCTGGCTCAGGTATCTGATCATTTAATATTCGAGAGAAAAAAGCCACACCCAGAAAGCATTCTCTATTTGATAATTTAAATTTTAGCGAGCCATTTGGACGATCTGTGACAATTGTGTACGATCTTACAATATGATGGCATTGCTGTCCTCGGTGGAGTGAAATAGTATTACAGGATCTGTTGAATGGAATGAACGGTGTAAGGACTACAGAACATGGACAGGTAAACCGAAGAAAGACAAAAGTAATGAGAAGCAGCAGAAATGAGAAAACCAAAAAACTTCAAATCAGAAATGGTGGTAAGTAGTAAATGAAGTTAAGAACGTCTGATACCTAGACAGCAGCAAAATATGCCACGATCGACGGAGCACGGAGGAAATAAAAAGCAAACTAGCACTGGCAAAAAGGGCATTCCTGACCAAGAGAAGTCTACTAGCATCAAACATATGTCTTCATTTGAGAAATAAGTCTCACAAAGTACCTTTGGAACACGCCGTTGTGTGGTAGTGAATCATGGACAGAGGGAAACCCGGAATAGAAGAGAATCGAAGCATTTGAGAAGGGGTGCTATAGATGAATGTTTAAAGTTATGTTGACTGATAAGACGATGAATGTGGGGCTTCTCCGCAGAATCGGCGAGGAAAGGGACAAATGGAAATCGCTGACAAGAAGAAGGGACAGGGTGATTGGACATCTGTTAAGATATCAGGGAATGAATTTCATGGTACTAAAGAGGGCTGCAGAGATTAAAGACAGAGAGTGGAATACATCTAGCAAATAATTGAGGATTGATTGGTTGATCTGGGGGAGGGGGACCAAACAGCGAGATCACCGGTCCCATCGTATTAGGGGAGGATGGAGAAGGAAGTCGGCCGTGCCCTTCCAAAGGAACCATCCCGTAATTCGCCTGAAGCGATTTAGTGAAATTATTGAAGACTTAGGTTTCAAGTGCCATTCTGAGGTGGACAGGTTGGCACAGGAGAGTATAATCCTCTTTTTCACAATCTAGGTGAAGTTACAATGATAATACACAACATTTACGCGCTAATAAGGTTTGTAATTGACATGTTAAACTTTTTTGTGTAAACGCTCTGCCAGATACTCAAGTGCGTATTGTAGGTTCATCATATAGACGCGGAGAACCAACAGCAGCATCCATTTAGCGAACACAGGGCAGGAAACATGTTGTCATTGCGAACTACTCCTGAACTGTTCCTCACAATCGCGTGTGGCACATAGGAAGAATCTTTTTCAAAAGGCTGACTCAAGAGATGAAGAGTGTGGATGACGAACAGCAGTGTTTAAAAAACAGATTCAAGGCTTTTCTCGTGGAGAACCGAGGTTCCTTACGGGAACCGAAAGGCTCACTTTATTCTGCTATGGGAACATAGTTAACTGAAAATTATAGAATATACAAATCTGTTCCTCTCCACAGTGACCTTCCTCTCTGCAGTGGAGCAAGCGTTAGTTTCAAACTTCTTGGTGTTCCGGAGCGGCTTGGTCCCAGAATCTTACCTTTCGCGGGCGAAGCTGTTGCCGAATGAGATATCCAGACACTTCCGTCCCACTAAATCCAAGGTTTTGGGGATCGACCACTCGCCACCCTCCGACATGTACTAGACTGTCATGAAACCAAAGTCTGACAATAACAAGAAAAAATTAAGATGTGAAGGGGGGTCGCGAGTCGCATGTGAATAGTTCGGTCGGAAAGAGAGTTTTCCGAAAAACGCAAGGTTCCCTGCACCCGAGTTCCAGACCGGCACACAATTTCAACCCTCTGAACACCAGGGGGCGCGGGGGAGGGAGGAACTATCTTTTCAAAATGTAATCTAAACGGTTTTTTTATACTTTAAAATTGTGAAGAAAATATTCACTGCTTTTAATGAATTCCTCTACTGGGTTTCAGAAATGCTTTAAAATGTTCAGTTAAACTTAGCCCAAAATTTTAAGTAAATGTCACCTTTCCCATAGAACGTCATATTTCAGTATTTTCAGGTTGATGACCTTCCTCATACATCACTAATTCTTTAAAAAGTGTGTTGTGAGTAAAAGTAAACAACAGTTAACTAAATCTATGATTTAAATTTTTTGTGGTGGTCGTAGTACAGTTATTATTACATGTTATTAAAAGTGCCTTTATATTGCTAAGTGTGTTCGAAACGATATTTACAGGTTGTGGACCCTACTTACCCATCAGTACCTTTTTAAAAAGATATTGTTAATTTACGCCAACAGTAATTAAAGAATTTCCTCTTTTTTAGATTTTTTAGGGTGGTTGTAAAGGATATTTGTACAAGTTTACGGATGGCATGCTGTGCAAATACTCAGAGCCTTATTTCTTCGCATTGTGCTATGAATGTAACGGAACGGTCCGTTTTTACTCTTACACACTTGGGAAAACCTCAGTGAAATAGTTGCTCTCCTCTCCAAGCGGTGTTCAGTTTCCTTTTAGTTTTGCTATTTTTTTCCTGAAGTGCACTAACAAGTGTCTTTACAAGTTCTGGTTTCAGATGCCCAGACCTTCGAGAGCTTTTGTTAGCTTTATCCCCACATCCTCAAACATTTTATCTTGGGCAGTGATCGCTGTATTATTAGCCTAAATAAATGCTTTAGTTCCAGAGCTAATTCATCAACGCATAAAGTCGGAGCTATGGAAAACCTCCGAAAGCATTTCTGTAAAGGCTTCTCTCCCTATCGTCTAACTGAAATATTTTAGGCTTAAGCATACTGGTGATTTTCACAGCTACGTGAACTCACAGAACACTGTTTCTTCCTGAGGATGTAACGGTTATTGCTAGTGAGAAGGGCATGTCTCTTGTTGATGGGCGAAGCTAGTCATTCTACGCTACACTAGAGCGAGTGCCGATGCGAAGAGGAGAGACAGTGGAAGATCTCATTGTGAAAATGTCAGTGGAACAGGAGGGCCGATTAGCTGGATCAAGTGTACCTCAATCTGCCAGTGTGTGTGGTGTGTCTGCAGCAACAGCATATAAAGCGATGATTGTGTTCGTCTCTCGTGGAAAATAATCATTAATAAGAATGAAGTGCACTAAAGGCAGCAATCACGAAGAAATTGTCATGAAGCATCTTACAGTTCATTCGACTGCGTCAGTCAGTCTTGTGCACTGTTTTGGTACTCCCGTGTTTGGATATAGAAATACAATCTTGTCCGAGTCTGTCGATCTTTGTTCATCAGTTTTCCGTATATCTCCTCCTTGCGTACCCTCTAATTGTATCCTACACGCCTGAATACACTTCTAGTCCGAGAAGACAAACCTGTTGTGGTATCACGACGATAGCGCCACATTTTTAGCATACGCGACATTCGGGCACTTATCTGAGCTCTAAGTCTCCAGCAAGACACTGATTGTACTGATATCTGTTGTTTCCTATTGCGCGCTCCTTTAACAGTGTGCGTAATGTTTATAAGTACATTTTCCAGTATCGAGAATCTAAGGAAAACTTGTGGATTTGAATTAGTTATTTTCTGTCATCACATGAGATCAAAAAACACGTCCTAAAGTTTGGAAAAAGGATACAACGGGGAACCATTGCAGCTTTCATATAAATTACCGTTCTATACCACTCACTCCAGTTTGAACGAGAATTTCTGATTTCGTTACGAGCTGCCCGGTGTCAGGAAAACAAGAACAGTGAGGCCCGTTCGGTTTTCACAGAACGTCGAGTGCATTCTGTGTCTACCGAACAGTATTTGTTGCAGTCAATTTTCATAGCTCATGCAGGTACCTACGAGGCACGCGCGGATCCCGTTTCCAAATTTCACAACAGAATTTTTCAGAATAAAGAAGCATTACTAAGTGTCTTGAAAAATGACAAGGTATTCTGGAACTTAGAAACTACGTTTAACCCAGAATACTTTTCAGTTTCTTGCTTCAGGCCGTGCTAACTTTGACAGTCTTGCGACACGATCGGTAACGTATCTGCCAGGTAAAGGTCCATTAAGCACAGCCTGACCTACCTGTTGCCAACAACAACTCTGGCACGGTGCGTGACTCCACAGGTAGAACCGGAGACTCATGGGGAGTTGAGTAGGAGTAGACGAAAGAGAAAAGATCCTCCACTAACCGACGAAAATAATGAGAACCGGACACGGGCGAGCAGGACTCGCGCCCTGAGCGTTCCATACAGACTTAATTATGCATATAGATTATGATAAATATCTGTGGCTCAATGGCCTGGTGCAAGCCTTTCCATTGAACGCCACTTCGGCGAATTGTGTGTCCCTAACCTACCCCAGTTATCCAGCCAGAAAAAGGAGACCTGCAGTGTAACGTGGAATCCTAACCATGTGTTGTTTCTGACGTCTCCTCACGTCGTTGAGAGGTGAAAGGTATGTTAAAACGAAGACTAAAAAAATCTATGATCCGACCAAGATTTGATCCCGCGACGTCTCTTTCCGGACAAGCGTCTTACCGCTAGACCACCAGGCCCGACACGTTTTTTGATAAAAAGGTTTTGATGAGAGTTTGCGAATATAAAAATAACAGACATACATGGCCGTATCTTTTGACTGCATTATTCACACAGGCAGAAGCTTTAATTATTCACACAGCCAAGACACCGTGTATTTGACATAAATTCCAAGTTTCTGAGAAATGGAGACTTAACAGACGCGCGGATCGACAACAAAGTTATAGTATTAGAGTTCTGTTTTTATAGATTCACGGACGGAATATTAAAGAAAACAGACAAACCGATTTGCCTCAAATAGGCGGAAACGATCGAAAGAAACCCTAATTTACACGCTCGTATAGGCAGACCGGCGTTCACAATTGTAGTGGCTATTGAAACACTGATAACAGTGAGGACACACTTCCGACTTTATGTTGTGTAAATTGTGATAGTCATGAAGTTGTGCGCGTTTCTTACTGTTATAATTCTTAAATGAATTGTGTCACGTGTGTTCAAAATTTTCGAGTGTATGCTTTTCAAAAGCTATATTTTTCCGAATTATTGTTTCTTGGGAGCTATGCTAAAACAGTGTACTATTCACTGGGCAAACAATCGTCAATCATTATCTTAAAAACATTTTACACACTTTACTCTTACTAACGTTAAAATCGTAGTCATAATTATGTGTCACACTGAAAGTGGGGATGACCACCAGTTACATTCCTTGGCAGAGGAGGGGATGGGGCGGGAGAGGGGGCGCTTAGGAGGAGGAGTCAGTAAAACTGTGAGCTCCCAGAACGGAAACTTCGATTTATGAAGTTGTCTTAACACAAAGGTCGTAATTACAAGCAGTTCAATCTTGGCAAATTATCAACCTGACTCAAAGACTGCTAAGTAACTCTTAACGCGAAGAAATGTTAAGGTGTACAGTTTGCTGTCAGTTTCGTGTTAGTTCTGGAGAAAAAACCACATTCTTTGTTCTGGTAATCGGATAAGCTTTAAAGTGTAGTTACAAAATTTTACTATTTTTTCACAATATTGATGCTGTGTTATTTCTTTTTGTTTTTCTTACTGCGAGGCTGGAAAATGTATAGGCATCAAACTAACCTAAAATGGCCACCTAGTTCACTAAGCCCCCCCATGAACCATGGACCTTGCCGTTGGTGGGGAGGCTTGCGTGCCTCAGCGATACAGATGGCCGTACCGTAGGTGCAATCACAACGGAGGGGTATCTGTTGAGAGGCCAGACAAACATGTGGTTCCTGAAGAGGGGCAGCAGCCTTTTCAGTAGTTGCAGGGGCAACAGTCTGGATGATTGACTGATCTGGCCTTGTAACATTAACCAAAACGGCCTTGCTGTGCTGGTACTGCGAACGGCTAAAAGCAAGGGGAAACTACAGCCGTAATTTTTCCCGAGGTCATGCAGCTTTAGACTTAGAGAAAGCTTTTGACAATGTTAACTGGAATACTCTCTTTCAAATTCTGAAGGTGGCAGGGGTAAAATACAGGGAGCGAAAGGCTATTTACAACTTGTACAGAAACCAGATGGCAGTTATAAGAGTCGAGGGGCATGAAAGGGAAGCAGTGGTTGGGAAGGGAGTGAGACAGGGTTGTAGCCTCTCCCTGATGTTATTCAATCTGTATATTGAGCAAGCAGTAAAGGAAACAAAAGAAAAATTCGGAGTAGGTATTAAAATCCATGGAGAAATAAAAAATTTGAGGTTCGCCGATGACATTGCAATTCTGTCAGAGACAGCAAAGGACTTGGAAGATCAGTTGAACGGAATGGACAGTGTCTTGAGAGGAGGATATAAGATGAACATCAACAAAAGCAGAACGAGGATAATGGAATGTTGTCAAATTAAATCGGGTGATGATGAGGGAATTAGATTAGGAAATGAGGCACTTAAAGTAGTAAAGGAGTTTTGCTATTTAGGGGGTAAAATAACTGATGATGGTCGAAGTAGAGAGGATATCAAATATAGACTGGCAATGGCAAGGAAATCGTTTCTGACGAAGAGAAATTTGTTAACATCGAGTATAGATTTAAGTGTCAGGAAGTCGTTTCTGAAAGTATTTGTATGGAGTGTAGCCATGTATGGAAGTGAAACATGGATGATAACTAGTTTGGACAAGAAGAGAATAGAAGCTTTCGAAATGTGGTGCTACAGAAGAATGCTGAAGATAAGGTGGGTAGATCACGTAACTAATGAGGAGGTATTGAATAGGATTGGGGAGAAGAGAAGTTTGTGGCACAACTTGACTAGAAGAAGGGATCGGTTGGTATGACATGTTTTGAGGCATCAAGGGATCACAAATTTAGCATTGGAGGGCAGCGTGGAGGGTAAAAATCGTAGAGGGAGACCAAGAGATGAATACACTAAGCAGATTCAGAAGGATGTAGGTTGCAGTAGGTACTGGGAGATGAAGGAGCTTGCACAGGATAGAGTAGCATGGAGAGCTGCATCAAACCAGTCCCAGGACTGAAGACCACAACAACAACAACAACAGTTCACTAAGTGCATATAGGAGTCGGGGTGGTCCATCTCTCCCAGAGAATTGGTAGAGATGGTCCAGAGTTATTTCGGAGTGATGGGCCACTTATTTTAAAGTGAGGGAGATGGAGCACAATTAAAATTAGCTTCATGGCCTGTGCAATAATCCAACTGAAGGTGGCCGCAGTCTCAGACTACGCTTATTTGTCGGAAGACGTGTCTGCGCCAACAAATGGGAGAGCAGAATCTCTCCCACAGGTCAACCAACCGTTTCAAAGCCCATCAAAAGACCTAACGGATCCAAGCACATCAAAAGAACATAGTTATCTGCGCAAGTCAAATTCTTTCATTGATACAACTTTGGACCCCACTCCTACGAAACCTAAGACTTCCAACATTTCCATCTCAAAACTGACTCCTATGTCAACACAGACAAAATTTTTGAAGAAATTTCATCTGTTCCTTCTATTGATAAAGCCATGAACTTTAAGAGTAAGGCAGGAACTTTATCTAGATGGTTAAACTTTGTTGAAAACTTTGAAACTGTAAAGAAAAAGAGGGATAAAAAAGAAAGGAAGAAAAAAGGCAGAAGAAGGTCGCCAAAGAAGAATACTAATGAAGAGAAAAACATACTTAAGCTAAAACAGAAACAACTGCAAATAGCTCACCAAGTTATCAGATGCAGACATTTTAGAAGATTACGAAAATAACTTTGATGAATGGGATGAAGATGAATGTGTCTGGTGTGGTGAAATCTATTACGAAACTCACAAAAATGACGATTGGATTCAGTGTTTTTCTCTTCACGATAGTGAGAGAAAGATGGGCTAAAGCTTAAAAAACCAACGACTCAGTAGAAAAGTCAGTGTTCAATGAAGATTTATAATAAACCGATAAAATTGTTTTCTACTAAAATATTTAATAGTATAGTTTTGTATTCATTACGTCATATTCCAAATGGTTGACTTTTTTACACAGCCCATCTCACCCAGTACACTGGTCCACCTCACCCATACACCTATGAATGAGATGGACCATTGACGTATATTTTCATTTCATCACACCTCTTGTACTTTAATAATATAGTAGTTTTTTGACACTATACTAACATGCTGCCGAAAGTAAAAAAGTTAAAAACACACAAATTTTATGCTGAAGAAAAAAGTGGTCCTATTGTCCCAGACTTATCCTAATAAAGAAGTCACGTGGGCTGAGTTGTAGGTAATGCAAACGGCAGGATTCGCATTCTTTGCAGGATTCCGGGAAGTTTATCTACGGGATAGATTTTTTACAAATATTTACGGTTCGTAATGGAACACTACTGAAGTGTGATACTGACACGAGGGTGGGTTGTAAAATAATACCTCCGAATTTATGTGAAAACTCTTGAATCTTTTTAAATGAAACTGAAGTTTCTAACAGTGTACGTGTAAATCTTTATTCGTCCATGTCTGCGTACTTATTTCTCAATAGTCACCCTGCCGACAAACACACTTCTCCCAAAGAGAGACCATTTTTTTGTTATCGTCACTGTAGAATGTTTGACTTTGCTGATACAACTACCTCACCTGTACTTACACCGCTTCAAGACAATGAAAGTAAGGTTCTCGAAAGCTTTCTTTATGATTTGGACACACATGAAACTTGGATGTGGCCAAGTCGGGACTGTATGGAAGACGATCGGTGGCACTGAACCCAACGAGTCCGTCGCAGATGTCACAGCGCTCCTGTGTGATCTGGGATAGTCATGCTGAAGATGGGGAGCATACTTCATGCGTGGATGAACTCTTTGACTTCGAAATATTACAGCACCTTTTTTCTCACGCACAGACATAGTTACGTTACACACTGCCTTCTTACAAGGTACATTTCTCAGCCCTATAGCTGAGAGGGCTGGAAATATGTAGACATGAAGAATGAGGAATAAAGATGTAGAATGTTAATAACGTTTGTTTTATTTAAAAAGCCTTGAGAGTTTTGAGATAATTTTCTGCACGCTCTCGTACGTTTGAAATGGCCAAAATCCGAAACTGGCTAATGTATCTATACCACTACATAACGATAATTATCATGTGTGTAGAAAATTTGCTAGCAAAATATCAACACTTCATTGCTTCATATTTTTACACGACACACTGATACACATGCAGACGAACATACGCTATACGTTTTGCCAGTTTGCAGATTTAAACTGTATGGAATACTGCCATTGAAACTGCTATCCTCTCAGATCCAGCAACAGGTGGGGATCTTTCTCATACATCGTATATCGATGATCACAATCGATTTCAGTTCTTAATCAGGGTTTCGTTAGCTATATCAATTAGCAAGCCCAAGGTCAGCGGGAGGAGGAAGAAGTAACGACGGAGAGCGCGGCAGGAGGGGGGGGGGGTTAGAAGCAGAGAGGGCGGCAAGAGGGGAGGGTGTTAGAAGCAGAGAGGACGGGTGGTGGGGGTGAGGGACGAAGAGTGTAGGAAGCTGCAGATGGACAGAGAGGGGAGGGAGGAGGAGGCGGAGAGGGTTAGTTGGAGGAAGAGGTGGTAGGTAGGCATAGAAAGCGGGAAGAGATGTTGGACGGAGATAGAGGGGGTACGAGGTGTAAATAAACAAAGACACAGGAGAGGAGGAGATGGACAGAGACAATTCCCATTCACATTTAGCAATTGAGAAGCATTGCCGGGTTCTTTTGTATACAATAAATGTATCTTGTATAATAGACATGACAGCCTCCCAAGTTTTATTTTTATGGTTTCATCTCTCAGAAGTTGCGGCGTGGCTGTGGAATCACACATAAAGCAATTGACAGACGATGTGCAATATTTACAAAGGACAGCCTCACTGGGAGAGACCACTTAGTATGCTCCGGAAAGCGAACTTCGACACTTTGTAGCGAAGATCCACAGGTAGGCTAGCCGATTGGAACGCTGAATTACCAGATCTTAGTTCCGTAGAAAATTCTTGGGACTATTTAGAACAGAGGATGATAAGTAGCAAGCAACGTATACGCAGTTGGGTACCTCTAGAGTATGTAATGATGTGGCTTCAGCTGTATGTGTATACCTGACGAAACGAGTGAAACTTGTTCCTCGCCAAACTGAGGCTGGTTTTCCACAATATTAGCTTTATGTCTCAGAGGATGACTTTCTATGCGGCATTTTCATGTAGTAAATTTACCATCCTGGTCTGTAGGGTACTTTGTGAATCCATTCTGTTCATCTTACGAGTGTTCTCCGAGTTTGGGAATAAACTGTCAAGCCAAACTGTACTTTTAAATTACGAATGGAGCAGGAATAGAAGTACACGATAGACGAAACATTCGCTACATCAACAAACTGGAAGAGAGTGGATATGTCGCGTGGCGTAAAGGAGAGGTACGAGAGAAGAAAGTTGTTGACGTGAGGAAAGGCAGGAAGCAATAGAGCTGGTATGCTGACGCGGCCAGCGCTTAGCTGAAAATAAAGCCAGGCGTCAGCGGCGAGGTGCGGTGCGCAACCCTGCGCCTGCAGTTCGCAGAAACGCGCCGCTGTGTCAGCGCGCCTGCAGTAGTGTAGTGTACTACTGCGGTAAGCGAGGCACGGGTATAAGGCGGAGCGGCGCCGTTGCCACGTCTGCCCAGGCAGCAGGCAGGACGGCAGGTATGCTGCGCGGGAGAAAGAGTCGCGCCTCTTCGCAAGGTCGACCGCCGCCGCCTTCCGGAACGCGGCTGGCGAAAGCCGAAAGCTCGCTCCTGGCTTCTTGTCACTGTCATGATCGTCTGTGTGAGGAGTGACAGCGCGGCTCGACAGTTACTTTTCCGATCTGTCGTGTGTATCACAGTATATCTAATGTCTAGACCACTGTTCTGCAGGTCACCGTAAGTTCTTTACGGATGGTTCACAGGACATCTTTCAGACTATTTCTCGACCACTCTGCTCTCGGACAGTACGTGGGAAAAAGTACACTAAATCTTTCCGTGTGAGCTTATTTCTTCTATTTTATTGCCATGGTCATTTCTCTCTTTGTAGGTGGGAGTCAGCCAAATACACCGTCTAGTCACTTTAATGTGACCATCGCCTGTGTTCGACGTCAACTACTCACAGACGGGTCCGCAGCTCGTGGCCTAGTGGCTAGCTTTGCTGCCTCTGGATCGTGGGGTCCCCGGTTCGATTCCCGGGCGGGTTGGTGATTGTCTCTGCCCGGGGACTGGGTGTTTGTCTTGTCCTCAACATTTCATGATCATTCGTCAAAGTGGCTAGATTGGGTATGTAAAGATGGGACTTTGTACGGGCGCTGGCGACAGCGCAGTTGAGCCGATCCAGCAGCTGACAGTATATAAGGCGTGTATGGGGGACGCTGGAAAAGAGTGGAGTCGTTGTCACAATCCGGAAACGGAGCGATTTATCTGACGTCCAGAAGGGAATGGTCATTGGCTTTCGGGCCAAGGGTGGAAACATTTCCGAAATGGCTAAGTTGGTAAACTGTTCGGGTGCTGCCATGGTTAAAGTATAGTGTGCATGCCATAATGGCGCCATTCAAAACCGGCGCAGAGGCACCTGTGGAACGCCATGTTGGTGAACGGCAGCTGCGGAGACTTGGACGAGAGAATAGATGAGAAACTGTTGAGCAACGGCCCAACCAGACAACCCAATGGGCTACGAATAGTGTCCTCAACGACCGTTAAGCAAACGTTGCCGCGTATCGACCACCGCAGCAGGCAGGAGCCCGGTTCGTGTACTCGTGCTGACTACTGTTCGTTGGCGGCAAAGGCTGGAATTTGTACACAGCACCGCAGCTGGATCACCCACTGAGTGGCGACAAGTGGTCTTTTCAAGTGGGTCACGTTTTATATTCCATCGTACAGAATGTCGTTGGCGTGAAACGTCTGAAAGCAAACACCTAGCAACAATCATCGGTATGTCCAGTCCAGAGAAGGGAGAATTATGGTCTGGCGAGAGAGAATGGATCAACAAGCATGCATCTATCCTGGGGGATCGTGTCCACTCTTACACGAAGTTAGTTTTTCCTCGGCACGATCGCAGCCACCAACAACAGAATGCTACGTCACGCTGTTCGCAGTGTACGTGATGTATTCGAAGAGCACCGGGATAAGTTTGCCATACTCCGCTGGCCATCAAACTCCCAGGTTTTAAACAACCCAGGTTGAAACCCAATCGAAAATGTGTGGGAGTACATCGGTCGAGTAGTACGCCCCGTGGATCCTCAATCGGGAAACCTAGCACAGATGGCCACCGCGCTGGAGTAGGCACGGCTTCACATGCCCGTCGCTACCACCCAGAACCTCACTGGCTTGCTCCGTGTCTCGCCGAGGTCCGCGCTGCCAAGGCCGGTCATTCAGGCTTTGGACAGGTAGTCACACTGACGTCACCGGGCAATGTATTTACGCTTACGAAAGAGGAAGTCTGCGATTGAAATTTTGTGGGAAGATCTCGCCGCAACGACGAACGCCATTTTTTTAACGATTACAAACACTGCCTTCAGAGAGAGCAGAAGTCACGACTCTTGTACACTTTCTGCCTGTATGCTATTTGACAACATAAACCCAGGCACTGAATGATTTACTCATATGCTAATTACTAAGCGCCATGACGGTACCTAGCTACATTGGCAACATTTAAACGGAAATATCTCGTTATTAAACCTCTGACTACCTTACATGATACAATAATTTGAGCGGTCATTGACCCAAATATTGATTTGCGCAACACAACAATTAATGAAAATGTAAGTTCTCTCTTCGAATTTCAGTGACGAATTATTAACTGCAGGGCACGTGGATGGGTCGCAGTACGTTCTAGACCTCTTCCTCTCTGTAAACGTCTGGCCGTGGATTGCCGCGACACTGGGAGGTCACTACTCGCCAACCAGTACAACTGTTTAACTCTGGTACGCAGTTGAAACAGCATCGAATGACATACCCCTGCGTGCTATCCACGCTCAGTTCGACTCGATGCGCGGCCTGACTGGAGCCAATGTTGCTACCAGAGGTGGTAGCTCTGTGTACTGAATTTCGTAACCCGCTTACCTTCCCATCAACTACCAGTTTAATCGTATATTCTTTCACCACTATACAATCACATTAACGTGCAGGATCAGCATCAGTGAGGTTCCGGAAGGCACGGACAGGGATGTGGAGCCGTGCCAACTCTAGAGCCCTGGTCCGCCGCGGCACTAGAGTTTTCGGGTAGGATCCACGGCGCGAGCGGCTCGATCGAAGCAGACGTTCCACGCCGTACACGCCAACGGCCGTCTGCCCGATGGAGCATAAAATGAGAGTCAGATGAAAAGGCCGTCTATCGCCATTCAGCGGATGTCCAAATGCAGTATTGGCGTGCAGCTTTCAGCCTTCGTCACCTACGAATAGAAATCAGCGTGGGTACAGGAAGCAGACGCCTACTGTGAGGACCATACGCAGTAACGTCCGCTGAACGGTCGTTGAGAACACGCTATTCGTAGCCAATTGGTTCGTCTGGGCGACGGTCAGTTGCTCAACAGTCGCATGTTTATTCGTCGGTACACATGTCCACAGCCGTCTTTCATCCCTGTCATCCATGGCCTGTGAAGCACATTTGCCTCGGCGCCAGTTTTGGGTAGCTCCATTTTGCCATGCAAGGTATACTTTAACCATGCAAGGTATACTTTAACCAGTTCTTGTATCAGATATAAGACATTACAAAACTCCGATTTCCGTGGTCACTCATTGAAGGGGTTACAAACAAACTGGAAGTCTGAAAGCAAGAGCCAACAACCCTCGTCAACGCTGAACGGCGCAGTATCAGCACGCGAGTTGGAAGTTGGTAAAAATATGTCTTCAGGAAAGTGGATCTGAAACGGTATCTGACGATTCAGTCTTAAGCAAAACTCAATTGCTTGTTTCGCTCTGTTTTAACGACACGTGTTTTGGTAACGTTACACCATTATTACTGAGATTCCATTTATTATAACTAATAACATTTAATTATGTTGTTGGCTGTCTTGCGCAATACCATGAGATTTTAACATAATTTGTCATTTGTAGTTTTCTTGTTGGTGATAGTGGCGACTACGTTGTCTCACCTATTTAAATTGTGTTGATAAACATTGTTTCAATGTTTACGATCCACTCATGTCGTCTTTTAATTTAGTGTCGTGGCTTCCATAATCAGGCAGTCCTTTACATATACACGCTCTCGATTGTTTATTTGCGACTACTTTAATATTCCTGCAGTTTACCGTTATACATTTCCAGTTAAACAGTCCTCAGAGTGTCTCGTGAAGCGAGGAAATTCACTTCGCAGGGTGAGGACCGCAGGCGCAACCGGACTGGCAGTCGCAGCGGGGATCGACGCGGCGACTCGCAGTTTTCCCCCCAGCACGGGGCCCGATTGTTTAGCACCGCCTCATCCAGCGGAGGGAAGGGGAGCGGCTCAGCAGGGGGCATAAGAGGCAGCACAAAAAACCACAGCCACTTTGCATGAGAGGAAGGAGCGAGTGTGTCGCTCAACTACTGCGTCTCGTCCGTGACTTGGCAGGCTCTCGCCTAGTGAATATCTATCAGCAATGACTCCTTATTAGTCATTAAATATAGATAATGTGGGAAACGTGGTTACGATGTGTAGGTTGACGAATGGATAGTCTTCATTTTCAGTAATTGTGTTGAGTTCTGGGAGCCATTGTATTCACTCTCAAACCTCAGTTAGTAACTGAGGTAGGTTAATATCAGTTGTCGGGTGTCTTAAGAGATGGAGTAAGGTGCAGCCATATATATTCGGATTTGATTCACCATGGCTGCAGCTATCCTCAGTAGTAAACTGTCATTCACAATGTTTACATTCCTTTCATTACCAGTTTTCTTTTAATAGTAATGGGGATGGTGACAGACGAAGCACTCCTTGCATCCTCTGCGCGCCAACTATGAGAGGCGAGTGAAGTGCCTCGGGCCGACTACAGTACTTCAGTGCTGGATAGAACCGAGGGAGCACACGGTTAGCAGCGGCTGCAAGGTTCGGTGTAGCCAAGGGGTATGTATACCTTATTTTGTATTACGTAAATATTAATGTACCGCGAATCTACGTGGAGTGCAGAGCAGATGTGAGTATAGGAAGCAATTTTGTTAAGCGATACATGCAATATTTTATGAAAAGTATTAGCTTCGACACAGCGTGAACCTTTAACAAATCGTGTTACGGAACTTCTCAATATAGCCACGTGTACAAGCACGTGCGTGGCTGCGCAAGGCCGGAAGCAAATGATGGGTCGAGAAGTCATTAAAGAAGATAAAATCAGGTGACAGATTCGGGATCTTTTGATGAGGAAGAAACAGCTACTCTATCCATAATTTGTATATCAGTTGTGTTTTGAAGCATCTAAAGATTCAACCGCGAATTAAAGCACCTAGATAAATTTCAGCTGCCGTCATTTTAAGAGGAATTACTTAACTGTTCAGTATGGTGATAGCTACTAAAAAGATTCAAGTTTAAACGGAGCGTCTCCTTTGTTTTTAGACGCACGAACATAGAAAAGCTCGCCGTTCGAACAGCGGAGGCTGCGCCAAGTAAGAAAACCTCTGGCTTAAAAAGGAAACAGAGATTTCGATGGCCCAGCAGGCGACAGTTAGCCGCTTTACCACCCAGCAAGTTGGCAACAGAACTACTGTGTTCAGCCGTAGGCACGCTATTACGATGTGCCGACCACCTAACAGAAGCCCTGACCATGGCTGCTCCAGCCCATTCTGATACGTCGTCTTGGAAGGTCATTAGCTGCCTTCTCGCCCTCGACCGCATCTTGTCGATGTGTACGCTCCGTCACACTACGGAAACTTTAAGGGATCATTACTTCAGGCACAGTCTAGTAATGACGCTCTGTTTCGATCGCCATTTCGGTCGTTCGGCGATCGCGATACTACGGAGAGCGGCAGTGCCAACTATGCGGTAAGGTCTACCGAAGTCTGCCATTCCCCTTTTGTTGCCGAAACCTAGTTCTCATGGTTCAGTGTTCTCTTTCCAAAGTGTTCTCAGCTAAGCTAGTGTAGCAATATGTGAAGGCTGTTTCTATATGTCGTTCTGTGAATGTGTATGTCAGTGGAGGCTGCCCCCTGTTCAGAGTACGTTATTGTATGCTAATTTCAGGACATATCTCTTTGTATTATTTTCGGAATAATTTATTTATGTTGCGGTTTCTACTACCTTTCCCCCACAGTATCAATTCAAATCAGTGGCTGCCTGCAAGTAGGGTCGTAGTCCTTGCCTTCGAACGGTCTGATTCTAGGTAGAATAATTGATTCTGGGTAGAACAACAATATGGATCTCGATTGTCTACCAATATTCATCTCTGCCACTAAATGGGGGAAGCTCTTTTCATTCAGGCTTCCTGGCAAGCGAGACCTGTGCAATCATTTTAGGTGTGGTAGCGCATACTGTAATATGTGTGACATTTAGTCAAACTTTTATTATATCCTCTCCGTATTTGCAATTCTATTGTTGGTGCCACGATACAACGTAGTTGACTCATTTCACTTCTGTGAATTGTCACAGGACAATTCCTGGATAATGCATTCTTGCTTTGACCCTATCGCTTAAATTTTGTTTCGCGCGATTTCGTGTTATTGCTGTTTCTGTACTGGGTTTCTGAAACGGAGGTAAGGCATTCCCGCTTTTGCGCAGAAGGTTAACCAGAAGGTCGAAAATCATTCAATCTCTCCGGCGAAATCACACTAATGGTCGTTAATCTAATGATCGGATAATATGCTCTTGCGGAAACATTAAAATGATTAATAATGGAGCACATAGCTCCGAATTAGTCCATGTATTCCTCGTACGGAGCGTGTGTGTAGCAGGGACGAGTTCAACCCTGTATCACAGGTCAAAGTGAGGTTAGCGATAAATAAACTGTATCGAGTGCAGAGAACTGATCCCGGTTCGGCAATAAACGCTTACCAGTTAAATATTCGGAGTAATAAGTCGCGTAATGGGTTTCGAGCGTCGAGAACGCGCGGAGGAGAATGGCCGTGCAAGCTGTGGGTAAATATTGTGGAATGTTTCTAGGCGAACCATGATTAGCAGATGAACCCCTTTTCATGTTCGTCAAAGTCAATCACCTGTTTTTAAAAACTGACACTGTCAACTGGAAATATGCGACCTTTGTAAATGTTTGTTGTTGTTGTTGTGGTCTTCAGTCCTGAGACTGGTTTGATGCAGCTCTCCATGCCACTCTATCCTGTGCAAGCTTCTTCATCTCCCAGAACCTACTGCAAACTACATCCTTCTGAATCTGCTTAGTGTATTGATCTCTTGGTCTCCCTCTACGATTTTTACCCTCCTCGCTGCCCTCCAATGCTAAATTTGTGATCCCTTGATGCCTCAAAACATGTCCTACCAACCGATCCCTTCTTCTAGTCAAGTTGTGCCACAAACTTCTCTTCTCCCCAATCCTATTCAATACCTCCTCATTAGTTACGTGATCTACCCACCTTATCTTCAGCATTCTTCTGTAGCACCACATTTCGAAAGCTTCTATTCTCTTCTTGTCCAAACTGGTTATCGTCCATGTTTCACTTCCATACATGGCTACACTCCATACAAATACTTTCAGAAACGACTTCCTGACACCTAAATCTATACTCGATGTTAACAAATTTCTCTTCTTCAGAAACGATTTCCTTGCCATTGCCAGTCTACATTTTATATCCTCTCTACTTCGACCATCATCAGTTATTTTACTCCCTAAATAGCAAAACTCCTTTACTACTTTAAGTGTCCCATTTCCTAATCTAATCCCCTCAGCATCACCCGATTTAATTTGACTACATTCCATTATCCTCGTTTTGCTTTTGTTGATGTTCATCTTATATCCTCCTTTCAAGACACTGTCCATTCCGTTCAACTGCTCTTCCAAGTCCTTTGCTGTCTCTGACAGAATTACAATGTCATCGGCGAACCTCAAAGTTTTTACTTCTTCTCCATGAATTTTAATACCTACTCCGAATTTTTCTTTTGTTTCCTTTACTGCTTGCTCAATATAATTATTTATTACGAGACGATCGCTTACATATATAATAAGTATTCACATTGCCGGTTTCGACATGTAGTTGTCACCTTCAGCTTTTTAGTGTATTAATCACATATGGAGACGCAACTACTTGCCGAAACCTGCAATGTGATTATTTTATATATTGGGGCCATCGTGATATAATAAATTATTGTACAGATGACCTGTGTTTATAGTAATCGAAAGCACTTTGTGCAGCACTGAATTCGCTCCTTCAAGCGACAAACTATTTATCACGTGTGGGGGAAGAACAAAAGAAAACAGAACAATGCAGAGACCTGGGGAAGAACAAAAGGAAGCAGAACAATGCGAAGCATAACTGCCAGGAGATACTGCAAGCTGCATAAAAATGCTACGTCTGTATGGCAAGCTTTCTTATGGCCAATATCGTTTTACAGCCAAAACCGTTTTCCACTCTACGAATACCACACACTGGTGAGTTCCATAGAGGTAGCCACAGTAGTGTGGCGGGAGGTAAGAGCGCTATCACACACTATGGAAGACTACTCGTAAATAGTTACATGTAGTGGAATTTATGTATATTTGTTTGAGTCTGCATACGAGCTTAATAACCTTACAAACGCAACGTCTTTCTTATGGAGAAAATGAGCACTAGCCGTCACGTGTTTTAGTGTTGACGGAAGGTTCACTTCCCGCCTACGAATCCATGACACACCGCCTCTGTCTCCTACAGCGCATAATAGTCTGCGCGCAGACAGCCATGTCGCAGGACACGCATTTATCTCCAGCCTTGCGCTAAGGCAGTTAGTCAGCGATGTGGGAAGCAACGTCTCAAGGGCGCCACAAACGAGGGAAACTTCTTGGTGTTTGATAACGACACGTACCTCACTTCTGCATATTGCTAGCTTAAGATAACTATTAAGTTACCGACTCCCTCAAGTTTTTAGATAAGAACATTTAGTATGTTAATTGCTCATTCGAGGTTTATTCGAAACACCCAGAGTTTTAAATTGATTGTCATTTGGCTTTGACGATTATCCAACAAGGGTTCGTGAAGGACTATTCATACACGCTCCAAAGAACGTGCTACAAATGTTACACTCCAGTGTATAAAAACTATAGTACTAAGCGACTAACCCGGAAACCAGAACAGTCTCAAGTTGACTAGCCGTTTCCAGGGGCAACAAAATTTTATTTTCAATATTTTATATAACAATGACCAAATTTAAGATAATGACATAGGCTATTCATTCAGAGGTGTAATCTCATGTGAAAGGTTGAACAAAGTGAGAAAAGTGTTACGGTTATAAACTGTGTGTGTCTTGAGGGAGCGTGACTTACAAATAACTTCAAATCTTTACGAAACTTTTTTCGCTGAAACCACCACAAAATTACGAAAAAAAGTTTTATAGCTTACTACATTTTCGCTGTTCATCCAGTAAAATTGCCGCATCAGGCCTGACGTTTTAATTTATTACTTCTTTACTGCCAAATATATTCACGACACATTCTGCAGATTAAGTCCACATACAGCAGTGAATGTACCTGCAGTATTACTGTACGACACGAGGTTCAGCGGATATGACGCCACAGACAGTGATGGGTGAAAAATTATCTTTTGCTTTAAACGGAGCGCAGATTACCCGGAACGTTCTCATCCAGTGTTTGATAGTGAGAGCACTTAGCGACTTCAGACAAACTTTAAACGTAATTTCAAACATTTTCTAAACTTTTTCTCGCTTACATACTTAACGTGAAATAGTTAACACATTAACTCATTCAAAAGAAATGAAACACACTTTGCTGGTCTCATACAGATGTGGTTTTATGTATATAGACTGAACCGGCGGGTGAAAATTTGTACGAAGGCCGGTATTCGACCAGGTCTGCTGCCTATTGGGCAGATGCGTTAGCGATTAAGCCATACTACCACAGCGGTTCACAGAACTGCACGGATTACCCTGGCGCTACTCCCTCCTGGATCGAAATTCTCGCTGCCACCCCAGTCTACTGCAAATTCCCCCTTACTCACGAACAGAATTGCCGAGACTCTCCATGTTCTCCAATAGCACTTTAGCACCGAACGTAAGTGGGGGGATACAGCCCAGATACGTGAATCGTATCTGTATGAGACCAGTAAAGTCTCTGGTGATGTGTCATTTCATTTGTGTAAGTACCTGCACCTCGGTTTCAGGCTGGATCCCCCTTTTTACGTTCGATGGTGAAATGCTGCTCCAGAAAATGGAGAGCCTCGCCAATTCTGTTCGTGTGTAAGGGGGAATTTACAGTAGACTGGGGTGACGGCGAGAATTTGGACAGAGCAGGGAAGTGTGCCAGGCTAATCCGAGCAGTCGTGTGAACTGTGGCCAGGTGACTTATTGGCTAACGTATCTGCCTAGTAAGCAGGAGACCCGGGTTCGACTCCTGGCGTTGGTACAAATTTTCACTCCCCGCTTCAGTATGTATACATAAAATCATTACCTCATTTCTAATCTGACGTTTGAAGCTGTCTACGCATGGGAGTTCGATTCTTTGAAGAATGAGGAGTTTACCGGTTTCCTGATAATTTGGTAGGTATCCTTGAGCGCAACTTATGACAGTTCGAAGGTTGTGAATGTACTGGGAAGGAAAATAATGATCATCACTTGTCCATTTGTACTTAAACTCGACTGGGAGTTTATTTGACGTATTTGGCGAAAGGGTAATTGTGAATAGCAATAAAACTACTTTGAGTGAAAGGATTATCAGTATTGAACTTCACGTGGGATGCAAGTATAAAATTGAACAGGACACAATGAATGCATTTGTTAGCAAGTGAAAACCCTCAGCAAACTAAAGTAGAAGAATTTTTAGAGAGAAAGAAAGCATATTACTGAGGTAGGCTAATAGCACGAAATACCTAAAAACCAAGTGGGAGTAACAACAGCACTATTCTTCCCACGCACAATTCGTGAATGGAACAGGGAAGGGGGGATCAGATAGTGGTACAACAAGTACCCTCCGCCACACACCGTAAGGTGGCTCGCGGAGTATAGATGTAGATGTAGATGTAGATGTATAAGAGGAAGAGAATCTCGGGTTAAGCGTGGTATAAAGCAAAGCTGCAGACTACTGTTGTTTAACTGAGGTACCAAAGTAGTACCGAGACGAAGTTACGGAGAAAATTTCACGATTGAATTATAAGTAAAAAGGCTGTCTCCATAATTGTTGGCCAGCGTCGCTGCCTTCGGTGCGGAAGTGCCTCACACTTTTTTCTGAGGTACGGAGGTGTGGTACGGGGTCCACTCAAACCGTGTGAGGAGAATGTGGAGCTGCTCGAATAAAGAAGCAACGGCTTCATCAGAATTCATGACGGCTGGAGGAACTGGCGACACGCTGATCACGTATCCCAAGATCATAGATCGCTTTTTGTACTGCATTGTAGGCAGCACTCGGTCAGGTCTAAGGTACAACCCACGAGAGGTGTGGAGGTTAGCAAATGTCGTAATCCCATGAGAAACTTAAAAAACTCTGGAAGCATCGAAAATATGATGTAAAGCAAAATAGTAGACTAAGTAAATAAAGTCTTATGGCATGACTAGCTGGGAGACTCCAAAGGGCAGTTTAAGCGGCCTAATTGGAAAAACTTTCCCTATCCTCAGCGCCCGCAGGCACCTTTCCGTCACGAGGTATGAGAGCTGTATACGTAAGTGCGTCTGGTCTACTCCTCGCAAATAGCGCCGATGGGGCCGCCAAACTTAACATCCCTATCCGATGGATGGACGAACGTCAACAGTTTCACGTGCTCTCACTTCATGAGACACTGCGGAGATGTTTGGTATTTAATCCAGGGCATTTGGACAAATACTGGGGATCAAACTTAACGTCACTACCTCTCCTCCCTTTGCCGGCCAAATAATGGCAGTGAAAATTTCATCCACCAACGGGATTCGAACCGACCTAATCCTCCAGTCGAGCGCCACCGCTCAGGCGTGCGTTAGTGACCTTTCCTGTTAAGGCTGGCTAATAGCCAGATGAGGAAAAACTCAACACCCAGTCCACAAGCGGAGAAAATCTCCAACCCGGCAGGGAATCGAACTCGAGCCCGCTGCGTGGTAGGCAAACATGTTACTACTCAGTTACGCAGGTGGGCTATTGCTATTATTTACAGTAATAAACTTAGAGATCGTACCAAGATTGAAAAAAAATCAAGACTCCCTCAGACTTCTGCTTTACATGTTTCACGATACGCAGAATCAAAAGTCAAATTACATAGGTAAATAAAAGGAAACCTTGTCTGTCCATTGTTCCCTGATTTTCTTGAAAAGTAATGAAGAAATGAATACTATAAAAACACGTCAATATTCTCCCGATTCTAATTTCTTGAAACTCTGATCAAAAATCATGTTTTAATTGAGGGATACCAGTGTTAGGGAATACGAATATGCAATACTAAGGCGTGAAAATTTTTAAATTAACCGTTTCCAAAGGATGCAAGCAGGTAATCAGCCATTTCCTATTTATGTTATAAACCATTAATTGATAACTCTGTAATTTATTACTACAGCCGTAATTTCCCATCTCTCTTCTCATTACACAGAAATGGCAGCCGAATAATAAGCTCTTTCTGTAGTCAAATATATTTACTTTTCAACAGGAATCTGAATACAATTGAGTGTTTGATGAGAAAACTGAAAATGCTGTTTCAACAGATTCAAATGAAAAGTTTGGGTTAGTAGGCAAAATATAACATTTTATCAGGAACTGTTGCATAACATTAGTTAATATTTCAATAATGAATTAGTCGATTAGCCAATACCTATTGTTCTATGTTTTAAACCATATCGAACATTTTTCTTCACTGCTAAACAACATCCAGATTACGGATGGAGCCTTGCTGCAATGCAACCGATGTCCTGCGACTACAGCAAGAAATATCGCATTGACCAGATGGGGAAACATCTTGCACAATGCTCGCGCGCGCGCATCGTCTAAAAAGCTACGCTGCATTCCAACAGGTACATTATTCTGTGTGCAATGAGGTATCAGTTCGTATGCCATGTTTTAGTTGCTAGTTGCTAATTGTTGGCGCTATGCTAATATTGCAATGATTGATTTTACCATTTTTATACAACAAGCCAATTTCAGAATAAAAATTACTCGTTTTCAAAAGAACCTTTTTAAATAAAACTCAAAACTTTATCGCATTTTATGGTAAATTTATAAACCACTTTTTACCCAGTTCTCAGTAAATAATAAAATATATGTTATAATCGAGACCAAAGAAGTACCAAAAATACCGGTTATTCAGAACTATAAAATCGGTATCTGTTTTTCCCATGCCTATCTGTATGTCTCGTTATGATCGACCTCGAAATTGCTGTCTTCCTACCAGCTAGAAGTTTGTTTCCTGCAACAAAGATTACGGGTTGCAATTTTCATTCTAATAATGTTTGTGAAGGTAAGGACAGTGTTACCGTCTTGTTCATATGTCTAAGAAGAACGAAGTAATACGCTGTGACCAAGTGTTTACCTGTAGCACATCTTCCCCCGGTATTGTTGGAGGATACTTGGTTGGGTATTTAGGAGTGCACACCTGCAAACGAAAAGCTTTAGGCCTTCTCCGACTTTATTGTGGACCAATGGCTCGATTATCAGCATATACCAAAATACCGGGTGATCGAAAAGTAAGTATAAATTTGAAAACTTAAACCACGGAATAATGTAAAGAGAGAGTTAAAAATTGACACACATGCTTGGAATGACATGGGGTTTTATTAGAACAAAAAAGAAAAACCGTTATCGGGCCTTTTTTCTTCGAGGAAATGCGTGATTCTGGTTTTGTAACTGCTACCGTTACGGGTGAGAGGTATGCCGATATGTTACAGAATCGCATCATCCCCAGCCTGGCTGATAAACACCTGCTGGAACGTGCGATGTTTATGCAGGATGGCGCTCCACCCCATATTGTTAGATGCGTGAAAGATCTCTTGCGCCCGTCGTTTGGTGATGATCGTGTGCTCAGCCGCCACTTCCGTCATGCTTGGCCTCCCAGGTCCCTAGACCTCAGTCCGTGCGATTATTGGCTTTGGGTTACCTGAAGTCACAAGTGTATCGTGATCGACCGACATCTCTAGGGATGCTGAAAGACAACATCCGACGCCAATGCCTCACCATAACTCCGGACATGCTTTACAGTGCTGTTCACAAAATTTTTCCTCGACTACAGCTATTGTTGAGGAATGATGGTGGACATATTGAGCATTTCCTGTAAAGAACGTCATCTTTCATTTGTCTTACTTTGTTATGCTAATTATTGCTATTCTGATCAGATGAAGCGCCACCTGTCGGACATTTGAGCTTTTGTATTTTTTTGGTTCTAATAAAACCCCATGTCACTCCAATCAAGTGTGACAATTTGTATCTCTCTATCTACATTATTCCGTGATTTATTCAGTTTTCAAATTTATACTGACTTTTTGCTCACCCGGTATGCACTGACAAGCCGAAACATTATGTCCACTGCCCACCGCGAAGTTTGATTCCACCTGGTTGCGTTGCGGACAGGTCACGCGGTAACAAATGTAAACAGAACAGACACGGACGGGGATAACCCTAGCGAAAATACGGACTGCAGTTGGGGAAATCCATTGAAATAAGAGACTTTAACAAAGGGCAAAATATTATTAGGCAGAGACTGTGAGCGAGTATCTAGAAAACGGTGACGCTGATCGTATGTTTACGTGCTACAGTAGTGAGCATCCGCGGGAAGAGGCAGAAGACAGTGAAGCTACCACTTCGCGCTAAATGGATGGACGTCCACGACCGTTCACAGAACGTGGCGTTCGAAGGCTTTTCTGCTCTGTAAAGTAGGATAAACAGTGATCTGTGGCATCTCTGCCGTAAGAGCACAATGCTGGTGTACGCACAAGTGTTTCGGAGTACACTGTTCATCGTTGAAGACGGAGCTCTGCAGTCTTCAGACTACCCTTACGTGTTCACATGTTGACGCAACGATATTGTCAATTACAACTGCAGTGGACACGGAACCATCGGGATTCGACCGTCGATTAATGGAAACGTGTCGGCTCTTCGGGTGAATCACATTTTTGCTACACTAGGTCAATGGTCGTCTCCACAAACGCCGCCATCGAGGTGAATGGCTCGAAACGCGCAGAGCGCTAGGGACGCAGGTTGATGGGAGCAGTATTATACTATGAGACATTGTCCTGCGCTTCCATGGGACCTGTTACTGGGAACGTAAAGCCCTAACGAAATGTAATGGACCTGAACGAGGCAAGAATAATAGTTAGTACTAATCTATGGGACCACTGGAGGAGGGTACAAAGAAAACAGGTTTCGCGTCTAGTAGATGAAGTGATGCGAATAAATTCACGCCTACGACGTGGGAAGGGCTTCTTTCAAATCTGACCAATCTTCCATTCCTACGATTGTAGTATGTAAGTGCAAATGCTTTCTAGAGGACCCGCTGCAATCGTTGTTGACGATGAAGATCCCAGATACCGTACCACCTGGACTACATTTACCATAAAAAAAGAAAAGAAAAAAAAAGAAAAAACGCACGCCTGAGCACAGGATCGAACCATCGACCTCCTGCATGCTAACCCAAAACTCTAGGTTGGGTTTAGTCGTTGCGGACGTCACATGACATCCGTTAAAGTTCGTTTGTTGATCCTTCCACTCAGTTTTTTTTTTTTATTACAGAGGCCAACCAGCTCTCTGACCGAAGACGCTGAGGTACCGTGCCGGCAGCTATTACACTAGCTGTGCGGCGCAACCAATGTGTGCTAACAAAGGTAGTAATCATACTTGTGGTTACAGTGTTGCCAGATTACCACCCTTTAACGCCCTTTTTCTGCTGGATGTACTCGCCGAGTGAAATTTTGTGAGAGACTTTTTTTTATCGCTGGCATGTGAGGAGTCGCCCTGCGAAGTCCGAGTGCGTGAATTTCGCTTCACCCAGATAGTACGCCTTTAATAGAGATTGCTTGACTTCTGCCTCAGTAAAGAAATTTACCATTAGTTCCGCTCATCTTCCACTCCTGACTCTTTATTTCTTCTTCTTTCTGACGGTGTTTCTCAACTGTGATTTACCTTCACGTTCAGGAAAACTACTTCTGAAGCCCTTGAAATATTAGCACGCTGGAAACATTTCTGAAAAGCCAAAGGCACTCGACACAGGGAAACACACATATCCCTAGTTTTGCGTCGACGATAAAGCTCTCTACTACATATCGACGGGACGGAAATCAACCGAAACTATGGTCTACACGGCTACAGTACTATCCCATTTTCGGCTGTCTGCAGCGTCACATTAAATGCACGCACATCTAATACGCAGTTAAAATCTGCTGGATAATTGTTTCATAAACCCGTCTCTACATATCTGGAATAATATATTAGTTTTGCTCTGTATCCTTTTTATTTTCGAATCTCTTCTGTTTTAGGCCGCCGAAACGTTCGTTTAAGAGGTACAACAGTACAATGCTCCTTCCCAGAGCAGTATCTGTGGATCAGCAACCATCTGTCACGCACTCACCCCACTAAGTGAGAGAGATTCGCTGCGACAACGCCAAAGCCAAAGGACGCTGGAGTAGCAGCACTGTAGCCAGTGGCGCGCCGGAAGTACGCTACAGGCGTGCCGGCCGACGCACGCACCCACTCACAGCGCGTTCTATTCCAGAGAAGCGTCTCCCAGCACTCTGCTTAGCGTAAACACAAGGGAAACTACATTTAATTTACAGAGCGGAGAAGCACACAGAATTATGTAAAACGCCCTCTCCATTTTGCCATACAATTTACAGGAGGTCTACCGAACGATATATATCTTAACACCAACCCCAACAAACACAAGAAACGAAAACATCCACCACTTCACACACCCGTTTTGGCTGATCAGGAAAAGTAGTAACAATCCCAGGACATACTTAAGGGAGTTAGAGAACGCACGAGAAACTTTTATGAGGGCGGCCGGAAGAAGCCTTTGTTTTTTTTGTTTTTAGTTTTTTAGGGCGCAAAACTGCTATGGTCATTAGCGCCCGGTCCGTGACTTAGGAAACAGTAAAAAACCGAAAATGGAAACCAGCAGCAATGGGAACGAAACTCAAAAAATTGGAGAAACTAAAAGCAGAAGGAAGGCTTAAAAATCCACTACAGAAAGGGGTTGGTTGTCCCCAAAAAAAGCTTCAAATGACTGACGTCATTTCACTGGCACTAATAAACTCGAGAACGCGATCGGCCGAGCGCGTGTCATCTGCTAAAATTGACGATATATCAGGCGACAGCTGTAGACGGGCGGGTAACGGAGTAAAATAGGGGCACTCAATTAAAAGGTGTCTTACCGTCCACAGCTGAGAGCAGTGGGGACAGAGTGGGGGAGGATTGCCGCTTAAAAGATGTCGATGGCTAAAAAGACAGTGCCCTATCCGGAGTCTAGTTAAAATTACCTCCTCCCGACGACGCGTTCGGGAGGAAGAGGTCCAAGCACAAGGAAGAGCTTTCACGTCCCGCAATTTATTATGGGGAAGTGTCGACCAATGTGCGTGCCATAAAAGAACAACACGACGACATAAAACGCTCCGTAGATCGGCGAAGGGAATCGATTGAATAGCTGGCCGAAGAAGAGAGACTGCAGCCTTGGCCGCTATATCGGCCGCCACATTTCCACAGATACCAACGTGTCCTGGGAGCCAGAGGAACGCCACCGAGACGCCCCCCAGGTGGAGCAAGCGCAGACAGTCCTGAATCCGGTGGACCAGAGGGTGGACAGGGTAAAGAGCTTGGAGACTGAGGAGAGAGCTGAGAGAATCTGAGCAGATAACGTACTGTATCCGCTGATGGCGGCGGATATAGTGGACAGCCTGGAGAACAGCGTAAAGCTCCGCAGTATAAACCGAACACTGTCGGGAAGCCGAAATTGATTTGGGGTGGCGCCAACAATATAGGCACTCCCTACACCAAACGATGCCATCAGTGTAAATAAATGTGGCTTCCTTCATTTGTGCACATAGAGCAGAAAATGCCCGATGATAAACAAGTGAAGGGGTACCATCCTAGGGAAACTGACAAAGGTCACGGAGCAGGCAGATCCGGGGACGGAGCCAAGGCGGTGCTGTACCCCAAGTTGTCAAGAAGGTTTTAGGAAAGCGGAAGGAAAGAGAATGGAGCAGTTGACGGAAGCGGACTCCCGGTGGTAGTAGGGAGGAGGGGCGGCCTGCATACCCTACATCAAAGGAGGCGTCGAAAAAAATGTCATGGGCTGGATTAGCAGGCATGGAAGACAGATGGCTAGCTGGCATAACGACTCAGAAGGACAGCTCGCCGATTGGACAGCGGAGGTTCAGCAGTCTCAGCATAAAGGCTGTCCACAGGCTGGTGTAAAAAGCTCCAGACACTAAACGTAATCCACGATGGTGGATAGAGTCGAGACGCCGAAAAATAGACGACCGAGCAGAGGAGTAGACTATGCTTCCATAGTCCAATTTCGAGCGCACTAAGGCGCGATAGAGGCGGAGAAGGACCACTTGGTCCGCTCCCCAGGAGGTACCATTCAGGACACGGAGGGCGTTGAGGGATCGCAGACACCGAGCCGAAAGATAGGAAACGTGGGAGGACCAGCACAGTTTTCTGTCAAACATAAGACCCAAGAATTTAGCGACGTCCGAAAACGGAAGGTTGACAGGTCCTAGATGTAAGGAGGGTGGAAGAATCTCCTTACGTCGCCAAAAATTAACACAAACGGTCTTACTGGGAGAAAAACGGAAGCCGGTTTCGATGCTCCAAGAGTGGAGGCGATCGAGACATCCTTGAAAACGTCGTTCAAGAAGGCTGGTCCGTTGAGAGCTGTAGTAGATCGCAAAATCATCCACAAAGAGGGAGCCCGAGACATCAGGAAGGAGACAATCCATAATTGGATTTATAGCGATGGCAAACAGTACAACACTCAGCACGGAGCCCTGGGGTACCCCGTTTTCCTGGGAGAAAGTGCGGGAGAGAGTGGTGTTCACCCGCACCCTAAATGTGCGCTCTGCCATAAATTCGCGAAGAAAAAGGGGCAGCCGACCTCGAAAGCCCCAAGAGCACAGTGTGCGGAGGATGCCTGTCCTCCAACAGGTATCGTATGCTCTCTCCAGATCAAAAAATATTGCTACTGTTTGGCGTTTCCGGAGAAAATTGTTCATGATAGAAGTGGAGAGAGCAACAAGATGGTCAACTGCAGAACGATGATTTCGGAATCCGCATTGGGCAGGTGTTAAAAGACTGCGGGATTCCAGCCACCAAGCTAAACGGCAATTCACCATACGCTCCAAAACCTTGCATACACTACTCGTGAGAGAAATGGGGCGATAGCTAGACGGGAGATGTTTGTCCTTTCCAGGTTTCGGAACAGGAACGACGATAGCTTCCCGCCATCGTCTGGGAAAAGTACTGTCGGTCCAAATTCGATTATAAAGGCGAAGGAGGTAACGCAGACTATGGGTTGATAAATGCAGCAACATTTGGACGTGGATACCATCCGGTCCTGGGGCGGAGGAGCGAGAAGAAGAGAGTGCATGTTGGAGTTCCCGCATTGAGAAAACAGTATTGTAGCTTTCGAGATTTTGAGAGAAGAAAGTAAGAGGTCGCACTTCCGCTGCACGTTTCTTCGGGAGAAACGCTGGCGGGTAATTT
This sequence comes from Schistocerca nitens, assembly GCF_023898315.1. Lineage (NCBI taxonomy): Eukaryota > Metazoa > Arthropoda > Insecta > Orthoptera > Acrididae > Schistocerca > Schistocerca nitens. Next base: position 714,131,173 of record NC_064615.1, read on the forward strand.
GAAGAGCTCAAAGTCTCAGCAAAGTGCTGACCCAACGAGTTAGAAATTGCGACGGGGTCCACTAATGTATCATGCGCGACAGTGAGCCCAGAGACCGGGGAGAAACTAGGCGCGCCTGAGAACCGTCGAAGCCGACTCCAAACTTCCGTGGAGGGAGTGAAGGTGTTAAATGCGCTAATAAAGAATTTCCAGCTTGCCTTCTTGCTATCGCGGATGACGCGACGGCATCGCGCACGGAACTGCTTATAGCGGATATAGTTGGGCAAAGTAGGATGGTGGCGGAAAACGCGAAGAGCACGTCGCCGCTCACGTATTGCGTCACGGCATGCCTCGTTCCACCAAGGAACTGGGGGGCGCCGGGGCAATTCGGAGGTGCGTGGTATTGAACGTTCCGCAGCTGTAAGAATAATGTCGATAATATGTGTGACCTCATCGTCGACGTTGGGAAAGTGGCTGTCATCGAATGTCGCTAGAGACGAAAAAAGTGTCCAATCGGCTTCGGCAAACTTCCAGCGTCGCGGGCGCATATATGGCAGTTGAGGCTGCAGTCTAAGGCCACATGGAAAGTGGTCACTCGAGTGTGTATCATCAAGGGCGAACCATTCGAAGCGCCGAGCTAGCGGAACAGTACCGACCGAAAGGTCCAAATGAGTGAAATTTGTCGTGGAGGCAGACAAAAATGTAGGGACCCCAGTGTTGAGGCAAACTAGATCCGCTTGGTGGAAGACTTCTACCAATAGTGAGCCACGTGGACAAGGATGTGGAGATCCCCAAAGCGGGTGGTGGGCATTGAAGTCCCCAACCAGCAAATAGGGGGGGAGGAAGCTTACCAAGAAGATGAAGGAGATCAGCTCGTGCCATTGGTGTGGACGATGGAATGTATACAGTACAAAGAGAGAATGTGTATCCGGAAAGGGAAAGACGGACGGCGACAGCTTGGAAGGAAGTGTTTAAATGGATTGGGTGATAATGGAGAGTTTCATGGAGAAGAATCATGAGTAGTCCATGGGCTGGAGTGCCTTCAACAGAGGAGATCAAATCGGATGGACTGAAAATGGGGGAAAACAAAGCGGTCATGGGGATGCAGCTTTGTTTCCTGAAGACAGAAGATGACTGGCGAGTAGGATCGTAAGAGGATCGACAATTCATCCCGATTGGCTCGAATGCCGCGGAGATTCCAGTGGATAATGGACATAGCGTGAACAGAAATTGGAGGAATGTGACCAAGGTTGCCGTCAACTCAACGACTGCTCAGAGCTTGCGACCGACAGCATGGAATGGCATTCAGCCGAAGGCAGAAGATCCTGATCCATAGGTTGTTCAGGAGCAGCTCCTGCCACTAGCGATCGGTCGGTTGATCGGCCGCCAGCAGTGCGCCTCGGTGACACACAAGACGGCCGAGGGCGATTTCCGCCAGGTGGTGCTGTAGATGGGACACGCCTTGGCGGAGAAGGAGATGAACTGTGTTTCTTAGTAGCCTTCTTGGAAATATGATGTTGAGAAAAAGGAGGAACGGATGTTTGTGAAGTTGGGGTACATAAAAAATCTTCACGAGTATGCTCTTTTTTCGAAGTCTTGGTGTCTGACTTTTGGGCTCGAGATTTGGTAGAACCCGATGAAGGGTGAGCCATAGAGTGGGCAGGCGAAAGTGGTGAGGTTGAACGGGCGATCTTTGCACTGGCCGATCTGACGACCATGGCACTAAAGGTGAGGTCGCAAGTCTGCGTGGCCGCTTCCTTTGTTGGCCGAGGAGAAGCAAGGACAGTGCTGTATTTTCCTGTCTGAGGCATGGTGGGCTGTCGACTGGCGAATAATTTTCGAGCAGCAAAGGTAGACACCTTTTCCTTCACTCTGATTTCCTGGATGAGCTTTTCGTCTTTAAAAACGGGGCATTCTCGAGAGGAAGCAGCGTGGTCACCCATACAGTTGATGCAACGAGGGGATGGAGGTGGACAAGCACCCTCATGGGCATCCTTGCCACACGTAACACATTTGGCCGGATTGGAACAGGACTGGCTGGTGTGATTGAACCGCTGACACCGATAGCAACGCGTAGGGTTTGGGATGTAAGGGCGAAAAGAAATTATCTAATAGCCTGCTTTGATTTTCGATGGGAGTTGAACTTTGTCAAATGTCAAGAAGACAGTGCGGGTTGGAATGATGTTCGTGTCAACCCTTTTCATGACTCGATGAACAGCCGTTACGCCCTGGTCAGACAGGTAGTGCTGAATTTCGTCGTCAGACAATCCTTCGAGGGAGCGTGTATAAACGACTCCATGCGAGGAATTTAAAGTGCGGTGCGCTTCAACCCGGACAGGGAAGGCGTGCAGCAGTGAAGTACGCAGCAGTTTTTGTGCCTGGAGGGCACTGACTGTTTCTAACAACAAGGTGCCATTCCGTAATCTGGAACAAGACTTCACAGGACCTGCAATTACGTCGACACCTTTCTGAATAATGAAAGGGTTGACCGTGGAGAAGTCGTGACCTTCGTCAGACCGAGAAACAACAAGGAACTGTGGCAACGATGGAAGGACTGTCTGTGGCTGAGACTCATTGAACTTACGCTTGTTAGCAGACATAGTAGAAGAAGAGGAAACCATTGCGGAAGAATCCTCCATGATTACCGGCGTCACCGATGGCGCGCTCCTCCCTTGTGGGGGCCCTCTCTGAGGGCACTCCCGCCTTAGGTGATTGTTCACACCTCAGGTCACACCTCCCGACAAACGGACCGAGGGACCAATTGGCACTTTCGGAAGGTATCAGCTCGGGTAATCACCCCTCCCTGGGCATGGCCGTTACCAGGGGGTACGTACATGTCCTACCTGTCTACCCGGGGTGGGGAATTACGCGTTACCCCGTCACCGGCTACGCACAAAAATGCGTGGGTCGGCCTTCAGACACGCACAGGGAGGAAGCAAGAGAAAGGGATAGGAAAGAAGAGAGGTCTCAAACGCCGCAGCGGAGAAAAGGGTAAAGAGAAGAGGTAAGGAAAAGAGAAGGACAAAGGAAGGAAGAAGACATACAAGCAGAGAAGGCGAAGAACGCGTTACATTTACGATCGTCCGTCTCCCGACGTAGGCACAAACAATACTCGCAGATGGGGAGAAAGGGAAGGAAAGAGAAGGAAAGAGCCAGAGGTGAGGGGAGGAGGGGCGAAAATGGGAGATGGGGAAGGGTGCAGAAAGGGAAGGTATGCAGCCTGGAAAGGAAGGAAGGCCACATTAGCTCGGGGTCCCGTGCTCGCTACGCACGTATCCACTAAAGAGTTGTGAATCCCCCCGGGGGGGGGGGGGGGGGGCGGACGAAACCTACTTGGTATGGGGCTGCTGTCATTGCATAACGTCACCCTGCGGTAGGACAGAAAGAAAACAAAATTGGCAACGAACACTCGCTTCACAAACGCATTTCCTTGTTGCCTCTTTAATATGAGAGGACAAACACTGTTTCAAACTAATGCAGCGCAGTTCAGTTGACCCACCTGAAGATGGAACATGTAGTAAGAAACGGTTAGTCTAAATTTATCATTTGCCTATAATGTCCAAAAATATACCTAATGTTAAATACAAGGTAAGTATGCTGCTGTCTCTTATTCTTGACTACAATGAGTGAAAGAAAGTACCCCTTCACCGAATCAATATCTCTAAGCACAGAAATATCTAAGGATCACATCTGACTGCAAAATAAATCCGCACGCAGCTATTTAATCCGCCCTGCCCCCACCTCCTCCTAGACAATGCCTACGAAGTGATCACATATGACGTGTCCCTCTTTTCAGGTATCCTTTTGTTGAAGCTCCAAGAAATAGTCCTTGCCTTTGTTGAAGTGAAAATGTGCTGAAGAGAATTGCACAAGATTACAAATGCTGCAAGGTGTAGCATTTAAAAAAGCAGCGGAAACAGTAAGTATTCTCCGGGACAACGAAGTACTTCTTATGCCTTTAATTTTATCCATTTTCTTGAACACTGAAAGCTTACGACAAAAATAGTGATGAAAAAATTGCAACACACAGGAAAAGGAAAATTAATTTACGGTAAAGAAATTTTGGCAATGCATTTGTCTTGGTAAACTCATTAACAATGCAAGATGGCAGTTTAATTTAAGCGTGAGAAAGCCATTGTAAATGTGAAATGCTGGTACATTAATAACTGTCACAATGTCCAGAAATTTAAATGCAAGCATGCAAATGTGCAAGCGTTGCGTTGTACAGCTGCCGGATGTCAGTTTGTGGGATGGAGTTCCATTCCTGTTGCACTTAGTCAACACAGACGTGGTTAATGCTGTTTGTGGATGACGCCGGAGTTGTCGTCCAATGACGTCCCATATATGCTCTACTGGAGACAGATTCGGTGGTACAGCAGGTCAGGGCAGCATTTAGACACACTGCATTGGTTGCAATAACGGTATCTGGTCATGTTATCCTGTTGTAAAACTTTCTCTAGAGTACTGTTCATGAATGGCAGCACAGCGGGTCAAATCATCAGACTGATGTAGAAATTTGCAGAGAGAGTGCGCTGGATAACCACGAGAGTGGTACTGCTGTCATACGAAATCGCACCCCAGACTTCACGGGAGGTCTGGTGTGTGTAGTATGAGGCAGGAAGGCTGCAGGTCCTTAACTAGCCTGCTGCTAACCAACACGTGGCCATCACTGGCACCGAGGCAGACCAGATTTCATCAGAAAACACAACTGACCTCCACTCTGCTCTCCAATGAGCTCGAAATGTCGGTGGTTTGGAGTCAGTGGAATGCACTCTACAGGGCGTCTGGTTCGGAGCTATCCTTGAACTAACCGATTTGTAACATTCCTTGAAGGACATCGTATTTGCCTTTGATTGTAGAAATTATTTATTTCACAATTGCAATTTCGACCTTTGAACCATTTTCAAGTGGTACTGCAAATATATACATGTCATCGTCAAAGTAGGCTCCCTCACTGTAGAAATAATAGCAGATGAGTGCAAAGCTCTGTACGTCGTTAAATGATGCTAATTACGGACAGAGCGTCGCACTCGTCTGACGTTACTGTATTTTTACAGCGAAAAGGCCTACTTCGACAATGACGTGTATACACGTCTGAGGATTTTGGGGTCTGGCATGCACTGAAGCAGTATCTTTTGCAGTACCACTTGAAAATGGCCCAAAAGCCGAATTTGCAATTCTGAAATAATTTCTACACTCAATGGCGAATATGACGTCCCTTACAATATTCTACATGGAAGTGAACCCCGACCACGAGAAGTTAATGTATTTGTAACAGTTGGTTGTGTCACTATGGTGCCAACAGCTGCTCGAATTGCTGCTTTAGGTGAAGTAAGACGAGCGAGAGCCATACGGCTAACACGATGGTCTTTCCTCTCGGTAATCCGACGTGGCCGTCCGGAGCCCGGTCATCTTGCAACCGTACATTCACGTGACCGCTGCTGCCACCAATCACGTACAGTGGCTACATTCCTGCTAAGTCCTTCTGCAATATCGCAGAGGGAACACCCAGCTTCTCTTAGCCCTAAAACACGACCTCGTTCGAACACAGTGAGGTGCTGATAATGGCGTCTTTGTCGCCTTAAAGGCATTCTTGACTACTATTGACTCACCGCGTTCAATTTCACACGTAAATAACGCTCACGTCCGTTAGAGCGCGAAATTGGAATAGACAAATGTGTGTGAATTCCTAAGGGACCAAACTGCTGAGGTCATCGGTCCCTATACTTACACACTACTTAAACTAACAAACTAACTTATGCTAAGGACAACACACACATCCATGCCCGAGGAAGGACTCAAACCTCCGGCAGGAAGGGCCACGCGATTCGTGACATGGCGCCTATAACCACGCGGCCATTCTACGCGGCTTGAGTAGACATCTTTGACATGTAGAAACGCACCTACCAACTTTTGTTTATGTCGCAGAACTATTTCTTGAGGGTGCGATTTTTTTTTTTTTTTTTTTGTCAGTGTATTTCGGATAGAACAGGAATCTACGGATGTGAGGGACAAGATATGCACATAAATCAATATGATTCCCAGTTTGTCTAAACTGCCGCCAGAGGGGGGTGGTGTTATCTTTCCATATTGAAATAAACAGGGAAAGATACGGTAGCCAGGCAGATTTATTAATCTTTCCACTGCGCATTTTGAAGGATTATATCTCATTCTCGTCAATATGCGTCTTTTGCGATCGTTATCTCCGAACCCACAAGTTTTACTCAGTTCGGTTCACAGAAAGTGTGTGATATAAATGAGTTTCGAATAAGCAGCCTGTGACCGCTGGAATGTGTAGCTTCTTACGTATGCAATCAAAGCATCCACATAACTATTAGGCATACACCGAAGAGTGTGTTTTCCTGTGTTGCCAGATAGTGACACAGGTCCAGTAATATTAAGAACAAACCGTCTATATGATCCGCTTGATTAACTGCATGCGATGAGCGCCCTTGTGGTAAAATGGTTTGCGTCGAAGCCTTCGGTGCAAAGGGACCTGGGTTCGATCCTTGGTACCTCAGACTTTCTTCAGAGGTAAAGAGGTCTAGAAGCAGCCCACTCAGCCTTTGTGGGGCCAAATGAGAAGCGAGATCAGGATTCATCTACTGATAATAACAGTTGGAGGGATTGCCGACACGCTGATCACATGTCCTGTGGTAACTCATCGGACTGCATTGTAGGCAGCGTCCCACCAACCGAAATAGACCTAACGCCTAATCGTTAACGATGTTTACTTCACTTTAAATACGCTCGGTGATGTGGGAGTAATCCTTCAGATTGTGCAGTGGAAACATCCACAAAACTATCTGGTTTCAGTTATTTGCGTATTTCATTTAACATTCGGAACAATAAACCACAGAACTAAGCGAGAATTTACGCAGTTAAAGTTATCCCGAAATCGATCACTTTCAGAGGAGGTTTTAACCAACGCACATTATTTGTATAGATGTGCGACTTTTAGATAGTGGATCACGCTGTAACTACGAGTAAAACCTCAAATTTGTAATAACAAATCGAAATTTCGCCCCGTTATCCAGTAAGTTGGTAAGCGTGCAGAATGGCCTGTAGGTGGCCGCACAGTGCAGATGCACACATACCGCCGCAGTATCAGTATAAAGATGGCCGCCCCACTTGCGACCTGCACCAGGGAAGAACAGCGTTCTGTTATTCGGTTTTTGCGTAGTGAAGGCGTGAAACCTATTGCAATTCATCGACGTATGAAGGTTCAGTACGGTGATGCATGTTTGTCACAGCAGCAAGTCTACGAATGGAGTAGGGAGTCCGCAAATGGCGTGACTTCAGTGGAAGATGCTCCTCGTCCAGGTCAGGCACAACGAGTTGTCACTCCATAGAACATTGCAGCAGTTGAAGCCATAGTGAAGGAAAACCGCCGAGTGACCCTGAATGACATTGCAGCATGTTTACAGATTTGTCATGGGTCAGCACACCACATTGTGCATGACGTGCTCCAGTTTCACAAAGTACCTGCAAGACGGGTGCCACGGCAGCTGACTCCTGAAATGAGACGACGTGTTGATGCTTGTGAAGAACTACTTCGACGCTTTGAACGACAACGTGATGGCTTCCTTGCAAGAATCGTTACTGGGGACGAAACCTGGGCCCACTTCCACCAACCGGAAATGAAGAGAGCGAGCAAGGAATGGCGCCAATCCGCATCACCAAGTGATTTCCATATGTTTGTATCACTCAAAGACGCAATGGGAGCAAAGGAGTTCCCTTCTGATGAAGAGGTACGCCACGCGGTGCATGAGTGGTTGCGCCGACTACCAAAAGATTTTTTTTGTAAAGGAATTTATGCATTTTGTAAGCGCTGGAGGACTTGTATTGAGCGTGAGGAGATTATGTTGAAAAGTGATAGAGCTTTGTACCACTTCTGCACAATAAATAATATTTAAAAAATATTTAAGGTTTTCATTTGACTCGTGATTTCAGAAATAATTTACATCTGCCACTTTGAAAGTATCTCCTTATTTTATTCTTAGGTAGTTACTTAGAAGACACGGTTCATAAACACGACGATCGAGTCAAATATTGTGGTAGTTCGCGCCTTGTTTTAAGTCTCGTATTGCGTATTTTCTTTTTGGAAACCTCAAGATAAGGGCGGTTGGAAACAACACTTTGTCGCGTGAAGGCTGCCAGCGGCGTCCTCGCGCCGAACAGCGCGCCACGCTTTTAGGCCATCGCCGTTGTGGCGGCAGGTTGACGAGCCGTGACGTGACTTGCGTGTCGTGTCGTGTCGTGGCGTGTCGCAGGGCGCTGCGAGCCGCAGGACACGCGGCGCCACGTCACGCGCTCTGGCCTGTATCGCCCCCTGCTGAAAGACCGCCCAAACTACAGCTACTTACCAGTCACACGACTGAAAATCGACTTTTAGTAGTTGGACGCCTTGGATCCACGGACGATTCACAATGAGCGCAACGGAACCCTCAAACGGTGATGTGTTCACACTACACGGATCGTCAAAGTGACGTCACGTCGTTGATATCAGTACTTAACTGTGATACCAAGGTTATGAATGCTCGTCCGCATTTTAAAAAAATCAGAATACGGTATTTACCTATGGTCGGCTTTTACTTCTACTATTGTGGTCGTCACTCCAAAGTTCGGTGTGAAGCAGCTCTCCATGATAATCTATCCTGTGCAAACGTTTTCATCCTTGCATAACTACCGCAAACTGCATCCATTTGAACCTACTTATTGTATTCAAGCCTAGGTCTCCTTTTACAATCCCCCCTCCCCCCCCCCCAAACACACACACACACACACACACACACACACACACACACACACACACACACACACACACACTCTCTCTCTCTCTCTCTCTCTCTCTCTCTCTCTCTCCCTCTCTCCCTCCCCCCCCCCCCCCCCTCCCGTCACCAAACTGATAATTCCTTTACAGTTCAGGATGTTTCCTATCAGCTGATCCAATTTTTTTGTTGAGTTGTGCGATGATAACTTTCTGTTTCTGTCTTTCGTCAGTTCGATACTGTACCCTCATTTGTTATTCGCTGTCCCTCTAATCCTCAGCATTTCTGTAGCACCACATTCAAAAACTTATCTTCTTGTCTGAACTGCTTATCTACCACGTTTCACTCCCGTTCGAGGCTACAATCCAAACAAATGCCTTCAGAAAAAACTGCTTAACACTTAAATTTATATTAGATGTTAACAAATTCCTCTCTCTCCCAAATACGTTTCGTGCTATAGCCAATCTTCATTTTATACCCTAACTACTTCGTCCATCATCAATTATTTTGCTACCCAAATAGCGAAACTCGCCTACTACCTTTAGTATCGTTGCTTAATTAGATTCCTTTCGCATCGACATCATTAGTTCCACCACATTCGATTAGCATTATTTTACTTTCGTTGATGTCCATCACTTAATCTTTTTAGGTCATAACCCCCTCTGTTCAACTGTTCTTCCAAACCTTTTGCCGTCCCTGAGAGAACTCCAATGTCATTGGCAATTCTTAAAGATTTCTTTTCTTCTCACTCTGCTTCATTTCCTTCTCCAAATTTTTTCTTGATTTCCATTACTACATGCTCCATGTACAGATCGAATAACCTTCTCTCACTTCCTTCTACACTGCCTTCGATTCATATAACTGTGGTCTGGTTTCTGTGCGAAGTTGTAAATAACCTTTCTGCCCCTTTATTTTATCCGGGATACCTCCATAATTTCAAAAAAAGCGGTCCAGTCATTGTCAAAAGCTTTCTCTAAATCTACAAATGCTCTGAACATTTTCTCCTTTCTTCAGCTTCTCTTCTGCAATAAGTCGTAGGATCAGTATTGCCTGAAGTGTGTGTACATTTATCTGGAATCCAAACTGATCTTCCCCAGGGTCAGCTTCTACCCGTTTTTCCTTTCTGTAAGTAAATCGTGACTGCATTTTCCAACAGTGACCTATTAAACTGATGATTCTGTGGGATTCACACTATCAGCACCTGCTTTCTTTGGAATTGAAATTATTATATTCTGATGGTATTTCGCATGTGTCTCATCTTTCACACCAGGTTGAATACTTTTATAACGCTGTCTCTCCCAGGGGTCTTAATAATTCTGAGAGAATTGTCGCCTATTCCATGAGCTTTCGTTCCACTTATGTCTTTCAGTGCTCTGCCAATTGTTCTCACTATATCTCCCGTCTCACCATCTACTTCCTGTTTATGTAGTATCGTCTTAAATTTTTCCCCTTATATGTACCCTCTATGTATGTACTTCATAACATGCACACGCTCACAAACGAAATCAATACTTAAAATGCAGTACATATTCCTTTTGCTGTATGCTTTGCGTGTTATTTTCTGTATAATTACCGAATCAATGTTTACAGTGGAAAGAATTTTAATTGAATTTTTAATGTAAAAAAACAAATCCAAAGGCTTTTTTTAATATTTCAATGCTTCACTGGGCATAATCATGTGATGCCCTTGCCTTTCTCCGACAGACCTCTGAAATGACTTACCAGCAGTTATCTTTTGCTGAAGGAAGCTTTCTTCTCCAGCAACAGGCTACTAACATTCCTCGTAAGCGTGCTTCCAAGATACATCTCTTCCTCTGCTGCGATGTTCCCAATTTTAATGCTAAGGAAATCGGTATTACCCTTTCTATTAGCCCTCATCTTCGGTTGTTTTGTTTACCCTTGAGCTATAATGTTCAAATGGCTCTGAACACAATGGGACTTAACATCAGAGGTCACAGTCCCCTAGAAATTAGAACTACTTAAACCTAACTAACATAAGGACATCACACACATCCATCCCGAGGCAGGTTTCGAACCTGCGACCATAGCGGTTGCGCGGATCCAGACTGAAGCGCCTAGAACCGTTCTGCCACAGGGCCGGCAGCTATCATGTGCATTTAAGTATGCGGTCCATTCGTTTCCATAGGACTTACAAGGAGACCGCACCTACTCGTCATCACCGATTTCCTCCAAATTCGTCGTTTATGCAGGACTCGGTTAGAAGTTAAAGTGACCGAAGTAGGAGCTCCAGGCGGCCAAGGCGATCGGGAGAGGCCCGAGTCTCTCATGTTAACTAAGTTTCCTGACAGTGATACTTCCTGGCAGATTAAAACTGTGTGCCCGACCGAGACTCGAACTCGAGACCTTTTGCCTTTCGCGGCAAGTGCTCTACCAACTGAGCTACCGAAGCACGACTCACGCCCGGTACCCACAGCTTTACTTCTGCCAGTATCTCGTCTCCTACCTTCCAAACTTTACAGAAGCTCTGCTGTGAACCTTGCAGAACTTTCCTGACAGTGTTTCGCGCAGCACCTATGGGTTGTTGAGTCGAGTCCCTACGAGGAAACTATATTTTCATTTTTTACGTTGCTTTTATATTGTATTAATCTATATGTTCATAAAAGGCATAAAATGAAAGGCAAAGGAAAATTTTGGACCGAGGATTCAAGAAATCGTGGCTGAGTACGCGGAAAAATCTGGGAAAGTTACAAGAGCCTCATACAAACAATTTATGATGATGTGATGAAGTCCTACGAACAGAAGATCAAACTTATTTTCTTAATGGACAGTTATTTGAAGAGATTTTTAAAGTTGAGGAGGGGTTGCCATCGTGCAGTATTAATGATTCCTCCTTCACCCTAGAAAAAGGGAAAAAACTCCGCTGGTGCAATACTGCGATGTCTGCTTTTATCGTCAGATAAAGACTTTGATCAGAAAGCTTGAAAACTTTTCTTGTCTCACAGAAAGAAAAAGAAATCACATCCCCGGAAGTCTGCACCAAAATACATTCCATTGTACAGTATACATCACCAGCTATCCTCACCAGTATTTGGCGGAATAATGCGTTATGTGTGATTTGCTGACAAACTGTGCCGTGAGAACGAACCTTTTATGAATGTAAATGAAGTTCGTTTTTCTACAGAAACGTTAAAGTAATCAAGTGATTGTAAAAATTCAGCATGGTATAATGTGTGCAAGATGCCTGGGAAACTATTGCTTCCCCTGTTTTTACGATGAGTGTCACCCCAGCAAGTTCAGATTATGAACTGTAAAATACTAAAAGTAATTTTATACAATCTTACAATCTCTTCCTGGAAATTTATTTGCAATCCCAAATTTCATTTCACCTTTCTTTTTCCCGACTTTTATGAAATTATTAATTAGTACAATATATTGAGAATTCCCCCCCCCCCCCCCTCCCATGAACCATGGACCTTGCCGTTGTGGGGAGGCTTGCGTGCCTCAACGACACAAATAGCCGTACCGTAGGTGCAACCACAACGGAGGGGTATCTGTTGAGAGGCCGTGCAAACGTGTGGTTCCTGAAGAGGGGCTGCAGCCTTTTCAGTAGTTGCAGGGGCAATAGTCTGGATGACTCTTGACTGATCTGGCCCTGGAACACTAACCAAAACAGCATTGCTGCTGTGGCACTGCGAACGGCTAAAAGCAAGGGGAAACTACAGCCGTAATTTTTCCCCAGGGAATGCAGCTTTACTGTATGATTAAATGATGATGGCGTCCTCTTGGGTAAAATATTCCGGAGGTAAAATAGTCCCCCATTCGGATCTCCGGGCGGGGACTACTCAGGATGACGTCGTTATCAGGAGAAAGAAAACTGGCGTTCTACAGATCGGAGCGTACAATGTCAGATCCCTTAATCGGGCAGGTAGCTTAGAAAATTTAAAAAGGGAAACGGATGGGTTAAAGTTAGATATAGTGGGAATTAGTGAAGTTCGGTGGCAGGAGAAACAACACTTTTGGTCAGATGAATACAGGGTTATAAATACAAAATCAAATAGGGGTAATGCAGGCGTAGGTTTAATAATGAATAAAAAAATAGGAGTGCGGGTAAGCTACTACAAACAGCATAGTGAACGCATTATTGTGGCCAAGATAGACACAAAGCCCACGCCTATTACAGTGTTGTTGTTGTGGTCTTCAGTCCTGAGACTGGTTTGATGCAGCTCTCCATGCTACTCTATCCTGTGCAAGCTTCTTCATCTCCCAGTACCTACTGCAACCTACATCCTTCTGAATCTGCTTAGTGTATGCATCTCTTGGTCTCCCCCTACGATTTTTACCCTCCACGCTGCCCTCCAATACTAAATTGGTGATCCCTTGATGCCTCAGAACATGTCCTACCAACCGATCCTATTACAACCGATCCTATTACAGTAGTACAAGTTTATATGCCAACTAGCTCTGCAGATGAAGAAAATGATGAACTGTATGATAAGTGATAAGATAAAAGAAATTATTCAGGTAGTGAAGGGAGAAGGAAATTTCATAGTCATGGGTGACTGGAATTCGACAGTAGGAGAAGGGAGAGAAGGAAACATAGTAGGTGAATATGGATTGGGGCTAAGAAATGAAAGAGGAAGCCGCCTGGTAGAATTTTGCGCAGAGCATAACTTAATAATAGCTGACACTTGGTTCAAGAATCATGCAAGAAGGTTGTATACATGGAAGAACCCTGGAAATACTGGAAGGTTTCAGATAGATTATATAATGGTAAGACAGAGATTTAGGAACCAGATTTTAAATTTTAAGACATTTCCAGGGGCAGATGTGGACTGTGACCACAATCTATCGGTTATGAACTGTAGATTAAAACTGAAGAAACTGCAAAAAGGTGGGAATTTAAGGAAATGGGTTGTAGAGTGTTTCAGGGAGAGCATAATGGAACAATTGACAGGAATGGGGGAAAGAAATACAGTAGAAGAAGAATGGGTAGCTTTGAGGAATGAAATAGTGAAGACAGCAGTGGATCAAGTAGGTAAAAAGACGAGGGCTAGTAGAAATCCTTGGGTAACAGAAGAGATACGGAATTTAATTAATGAAAGGAGAAAATACAAAAATGCAGTAAGTGAAGCAGGCAAAAAGGAATACAAACATCTCAAAAATGATATCGACAGGAAGTGCAAAATGGCTAATCAGGGATGGCTAGAGGACAAATGTAAGGATGTAGAGGCTTATCTCACTAGGGGTAAGATAGATACTGCGTACAGGAAAATTAAAGAGACCTTTGGAGAAAAGAGAACCACTTGCATGAATATCAAGAGCTTTGATGGAAACCCAGTTCTAACCAAAGAAGGGAAAGCAGAAAGGTGGAAGGAGTATATAGAGAGTCTATACAAGGGCGATGTACTTGAGGACAATATTATGGAAATGGAAGAGGATGTAGATGAAGATGAAATGGGAGATATGATACTGTGTGAAGAGTTTGACAGAGCACTGAAAGACCTAAGTTGAAACAAGGCCACGGGAGTAGACAACATACCATTAGAACTACTGACAGCCTTGGAAGAGCCAGTCCCGACAAAACTCTACCATCTGGTGAGCAAGATGTATGAAACAGGCGAAATTCCCTCAGACTTCAAGAAGAATATAATTATTCCAATCCCAAAGAAAGCAGGTGTTGACAGATGTGAAAATTACTGAACTATCAGTTTAATAAGTCACAGCTGCAAAATACTAACGCGAATTCTTTACAGACGAATGGAAAAACTGGTAGAAGCGGACCTCGGGGAAGATCAGTTTTGATTCCGTAGAAATGTTGGAACACGTGAGGCAATACTAACCCTACGACGTATCTTAGAAGAAAGATTAAGGAAAGGCAAACCTACGTTTCTAGCATTTGTAGACTTAGAGAAAGCTTTTGACAATGTTGACTGGAAAACTCTCTTTCAAATTCTAAAGGTGGCAGGGGTAAAATACAGGGACCGAAAGGCTATTTACAATTTGTACAGAAACCAGATGGCAGTTATAAGAGTCGAGGGAGATGAAAGGGAAGCAGTGGTTGGGAAGGGAGTGAGACAGGGCTGTAGCCTCTTCCCGATGCTATTCAATTTGTATATTGAGCAAGCAGTAAAGGAAACAAAAGAAAAGTTCGGAGTAGGTATTAAAATCCATGGAGAAGAAATAAAAACTTTGAGGTTCGCCGATGACATTGTAATTCAGTCAGAGACAGCAAAGGACTTGGAAGAGCTGTTGAACGGAATGGACAGTGTCTTGAAAGGAGGATATAATATGTACATCAACAAAAGCAAAACGACGATAATGGAATGTAGTCTAATTAAGTCGGTGATGCTGAGGGAATTAGATTAGGAAATGAGACACTTAAAATAGATGAGTTTTGCTATTTGGGGAGCAAAATAACTGATGGTCGAAGTAGAGAAGATATAAAATGTAGACTGGCAATGGCAAGCAAAGCGTTTCTGAAGAAGAGAAATTTGTTAACATCGAGTGTTGATTTAAGTTTCAGGAAGTCGTTTCTGAAAGTATTTGTATGGAGTGTAACCATGTATGGAAGTGAAACATTGACGATTAATAGTTTGGACAAGAAGAGAATAGAAGCTTTCGAAATGTGGTGCTACAGAAGAATGCTGAAGATTAGATGGGTAGATTACATAACTAATGAGGAGGTATTGAATAGAATTGGGGAGAAGATGAGTTTGTGGCACAACTTCACTAGAAGAAGGGATCGGTTGGTAGGACATGTTCTGAGGCATTAAGGGATCACCAATTATTATTGGAGGGCTGCGTGGAGGGTAAAAATCGTAGAGGGAGACCAAGAGATGAATACACTAAGAAGATTCAGAACGATGTAGGCTGCAGTAGGTACTGGGAGATGAAGAAACTTGGACAGGACAGAGTAGCATGGAGAGCTCCATCAAACCAGTATCAGGACTGAACACTACAACATCAACAATTGAGAATTATTACTATTTATTTGTAGTGCAAGGTGAAAACTGGAAATAAGGACTGGAAATAATTACTCGAACAAACGATCCTCGGATTTCCGTTATTTACTCTTCCAGCCACGCCAATGGCTGCCTGGAAACTATGGTAACATAAATGGCTCATTCATCGCCCGATCCGCGCTAAAAATGCTTTTTTCTTAACGCTTGGCCACTTGGAGCTCCCGCTTCCGCCACTTTCATTTCTGGCCCAGATCAGCATATACCTGTACCATAAATTTGAAGGAAATCGGTGACATGTAGGCGTCGTCCCATTGTTAGAAGTCTCCATTATATCTTGCCAGAAGAACAAAGTTTAAGAGTAACAACTCATTCAGCTACCACATGTTGATATTTCCTAATATGAAACGAACACTTCTGCATCAGTCTTTAGATGACATCCGGAAGGAAGCGTCTTTGAGCAGCATTCTAAGCTACTTTAATGACTATGACTTTTTTATTTCGATGCTTTACTGACGTTAGTTCCCAAGCCCGGTAGATCAGCAACGATGATTTTGAAGCCAATTCGGAGTTGTCACAATACCGTTCGTATTCGTGGCAGCCTTCGAGAAACGAGGTCGCGCTTTGAAGCCCCAAAAAATTTCGGCCGTTAGCGGCCGGCTCAGCTCCCCCCAATCGATCCTTGGCCGTTCCACCATGCCTGTCTACAAAACGGCTTGTCGCTGGACAGCCTGGAACCAGTTTCCGCCGGTATACGCCTCGAGACGAGGGAGAAGCCACTACAGGCTAGACTGCCTCCTGTCTGCACGTGACACAGGGGCGAGGGAGAGCGAGAGGGCCAGGGCGACGGCCTACCGGACGAGCTCTGAGCCACGAATGTGACAACGTTCAGGTCCTGGCACACTGTCCGAGGGAACCAGTTTCACACAAGCGGTGTGCTGCTCATTTCTAACTGAAAGAGTACTACATGTAACCCACTTCAAAACTGCGCCGGCCGCGGTGGTCTAGCGGTTCTAGGCGCGCAGTCCGGAACCGCGCGACTGCTACGGTCGCAGGTTCGAATCCTGCCTCGGGCATGGATGTGTGTGATGTCCTTAGGTTAGTTAGGTTTAAGTAGTTCTAAGTTCTAGGGGACTGATGACCACAGATGTTAAGTCCCATAGTGCTCAGAGCCATTTTTCAAAACTGCTTCAATGGAAAATTACCAATCATAGAATTGAGTCCGTTTCATTGTCGACATATCTTCTTGTGGCACTCGCCTGGCACATAGCCATGAGGATAAATTGCCTTCTCTAATTACCCCATCAATATTCCTGCTGGTTTAATGTGCTTTGCTCATTTCTTCGACTCCTGATACTGCCTGCTACATGTGAAGTTCCCGATACGAGCTACGGATTTTAATACGACTTTTCCACCGACCCCAGCCTCCCCCACCTTGCAACCCCATGAATTGTAATGTACGATTTTGTGTACATATCTAATTAAACATACATCCTACAAACTAGTTATTTCCAAGGTGGTCTTTTCTTGTGTTATCTATCCTACATCCCTTGAAATCATACTTTATTTGGCTTCTTTGAAGATTTTCACATATAACACTCTTCCAATACCTCCTTTCGCAAGTTCACTTTACTAACCCTTTGAGTCCCAACAATATGAAAAAATATTACATTTAAAGCTTTTCACAAAATTAGCCTCTATCATCGTAGTAAGCAAAGAAGAAATTGGCAAAAATAAATAATTTTAAGGAAGTGGTTTCACTTGGAACCAGTGAGACATACAGTTTTTCAGTCGCCCATTACTTCGTGTGACGTATTTGAAAGCAATTTCGCATTTTTCCTAGACACAGTTCCAATATGTGAACTCACAGAACTCAAAGCCGGAAACAAATTGTAGTTCTAAATAACAAGCAAAAATGGGCCTAAAATTTAATATATTTATATCAAAAGTACTTACTGTCTTACCGGTTTCATTTCGAAACCACTCATACAAGCAGTAGTATAAATTCAAATTTACGTTAAAATAACTTTAGATAGCCTTAATTTCAATGTTGTTGATAATCTCAGTATGACCACTTAGAGAGAGAGAGAGAGAGAGAGAGAGAGAGAGAGAGAGAGAGAGAGAGAAGGTGGGAATGGGGCAGAAGAAGAAACAATCATGTCACAAACTCCTTTAGTCACATAGCTAACTCCGTGCAGATGATTTTCTTTGAATGTTGTAAGTGAATGACTATTACAATGCACTACATTCGTAGAAATACCTCGGTGTACCCCTACACTCTATCTCTAACACACACACACACACACACACACACACACACACACACACACACACACACACACACACATTCTATCTGGACACACAGTAACGACACATTTAAAATCCATATCGACATCCTGACTATTTCGAAACCTGGACCACCTCTTTTCGAGGCGCGAACATGCCATAAGACTAAGAGATCGTCGCTGGAGACCTGACGTGAACAAACATTACCAAATGCCGTAAACACATTCCTTAATTTTGAAACTTCTCTGTTGCCAATAATAGTTAATA
This sequence comes from Schistocerca nitens, assembly GCF_023898315.1. Classification (NCBI taxonomy): domain Eukaryota; kingdom Metazoa; phylum Arthropoda; class Insecta; order Orthoptera; family Acrididae; genus Schistocerca; species Schistocerca nitens. The sequence goes on from NC_064615.1 coordinate 714,149,396, forward strand.
CAGACACTAATATATCAGTCCGAACATTTGGTGCCCTACTCAAGCATCCTGCTTCTTAAATCAGCTTACTGGCGAAGAACAATGGTCACGAACACCTTTAGCAACCTTTACGAGCAAATTTATCTTCGAGGCGATAAGCTCTAAGTGGTCGACAGGAACTGAGTATTGATCCCGAAAGTTTAATTACTGGATACTCAGTAAAACATACGGAACTCTAAGGCATAATTACTGGCGAACGTGAAATACATAGTATGAACTATCCAAGAGTGTATTTACTGAACGCATTCTGCGAACTCAATGTGAAAAACAGGAAGTAGCGTTTTTGGGATAGCCAAGTTAGAGACTGAACATACTCCTCGTAATTTTAATAGCTACAGTCTCTGTGCTCCTAAAAACATTGCCGCAGTGGTGTAATTTGTGTGCCTCAACGATACAGATAGCCGTACATTAGGTGCAACCACAGGGAAGCGTTATCTACGGAGATGACAAACTAGTTTGTGGTTTCTGAAGAGGGGCGGAAGCATCGCAGTTGTTGCAGCGACAACAGTCTGGCTGATTGACTGATCTGGCCATTTAACATTAGCCAACTTTGCCTTACTGTGCTGGTACTGCAAAAGACTGAAAGAAAGGGAAACTACAGTTTTGGTCATGCACCTCTTCTGTTGATGATCACGTTCTTTCGGATAAAATATTCCGGAGGTACAATGGTCCTCCGTTCGCATCTTCAGGCGGAGATTACTCATGAGGACGCTGGTATCAAATGATACAAAATGTGGTATCGTCCAGCAATTCACAACGACATAAGGGAAGCGCTCTGTAAGACCACGTCTCTCCCCCAGCACTGCAGCGGCTTCACGCTGAGGTCAAAATAGCGGCAAGTATAGAAGATATCAGCGCAGTTGGAGGCATCAGCTACAGCAGATGAACTTTTACTGTTAGAAATATCGAATACAGTACTGCAAGAGAACGGTTTGTTAATCTGCGCATGAAGCGATGTTTTCCTAGTCAATGAAAGTTGTAAACTATCAAGCAATTCTGAGGCAAAGTAGACCTTTTATTCATTTATGTAATAAAGTGAACTAATATTTCATATGCTGCAGTTTGATGTGCCTCCCAGAGCAATCAAACAACTCACAGTTATGGGCAGAGGGAAAGTAGTTTCATCTGTTCACAAAACAAAATTAGCATTGTAAGAGTCAGAGAGTGGAATGGCAAGCCAGTACTAAGCAAAATAGGGAAATCTGGAAAGAATATATTGGATTTCTATATAAGGGGAACAAACTTTAAGAAAATATTAAAGAAAGAGAAGAAATAAGGATGTATGACACTATAATAACAGTTTGACAGAGTTCTAAAAGGCCTAAACGGAGACAAGAGTCCAATAATTGACAATCGCTTTACAATTACTGAGATCCCTGGGAGAGCCAGCCACGACTAAATTATTCCACGTGGTGTGCAAAATATAATGGACACGTGAAATACCCTGAGGCTGCAGGAAGAATGTACTAATTCCAATTCCGAAGGAGGTAGCTGCCGACATGTGAATACCACAACACTATCAGTCCAATAAGTCATGGTTGCAAAATACTGACAAATTATTTTCAGGTCAGTCAAGAACTGGTGGAGGCTGACCTACGGGAACAACAGTTTGGGTTCTAGAGAAATGTAGGAGCGTGTGAGGCAATACTGACCAACGACTTAGAAGAGAGAAGGTTGGAGAAAGCTTTTGACAGTATGGACTGAAGCTAGCAGCTATAAAATACAAGGACCGGAAGATTATTTACATTTTTGCAGAAAACAGATCGCTGTTACCCAAAGAGCTGAAGGACATGAAAGGGAAGCGGTGATTGGGAAAAAGAGTGAGGCAGGATTGTAGCCTGTCGTCGATGTTATTCAGTCTGTACATTGAGCGAAATGTGAAGAACACATGGAAAAGCTAGAAAGGGAATTAAGGTTAAATGAGAAGAAATGAAACCAGTGCTATTTGCCGTGGACACTGTAATTCTGTCAGAGACGACAGGGAACCTGGAAGAGCGGTTGCCCCGAATCGATGTCTTGAGAAAAGTAAACAAAGGGTAATGATGTTTAGCCGAATTAAATCAGGCAGAGCTGGCAGGATTAGATTGGAAAAATGAGACGCTGAAAGTAATTAGATATGTTATGTGGACTGCAAAATAATTTATGACGGGAGAAGTAGAGAAGATGGACATCGCCTACAGCAAGTAAGCAACTTCTGAAGAAGAGGAACTTGTTGACAGCGAATAGAGGTCTAAGTGTTCGGAAGTATTTTCCGAAGGTATTTGTCGTCAGTGTAGTCTTGTATGGAAGTGAAACGTGGACGATAAACTCTTCAGGGAAGAAGAGAAGCTTTCGAAATGTGATGCTACAGAAGAATACCGAAGATTAGATGGGTACATCGAACGAGTAATGAGGAAGTACTGAATGGGATTGGGGAAAAAATATATTTATTGCACAATGTGACTAAAAGAGGGGACTGGCTGATAGGACACATACAGAGACACCAAGAAATTGTCAGTCTGGTAATAGGAGGAAGTGTGGGTGGTTAAAACTGTAAAGGGAGACCTGTGTTTGAATACAATGAACAGGTTTAAATGTATACAGAGATGAAGAGGCTTGCAGGGGATGGAGTAGCACCAAAAAGTCTTCAGAAGTACATTGTTACTGTTTTCAATGAATTATCGCTATTTGCCCATGGTATTTAAAAATATTCATCCTATTTTACGAGACTATCTTCCACACGAATGGAGTCAAACTTGGGGTTAATTTTAACTTTTGCATAGAAACTGAAAGCTAAGCTTGGTGCCAGTTGGAAGTTGCCAATAGGGCTCTCCCTCGAGCAGCTAGCCTTTGGTCGTTGCATCAGGGGCGTTGAGCGTGGATTGCGATAACACAGCAATAAAAGATGTTTTACGTTGTCGTTTCACGAGTTGCAGTTCTTTTACAGTTGTCGAGATTACGTCACCACACCTACCGCAGCTCAGAGCATTCGATGACAGCACCAGGGGTTTCAAGACGCTGGGTGTTTATACAGGGGGATTCCCACGGGTTGCCCCGTGTGCTCAGCGAAGATGGTGTGCACTCAACAGCACTGCACGTAGTCGTGCCTATCTGGCATGTTATGCGGCGAAGTTCGTGTTTCAAACCGTACAGCATTCAGTTTCATTTAAACCCTTTTTGATGGTAGTAAACAAATTTTACAGCTGCTTGAATTCATTCCAAACGTGTACATGGAAGAAAACAATTTCATTTCATTTAGTGTTGAGCGGTAACACCTAGGAGTTTTCCTTAAGTTTTGGAAACAGATGAAAATCGCACTGGCACAAATAGGGGCTTTATGGAGGACCGTCGATCACAGTGAACCCAAGGCGTCGGATTGTTGCAGATGCCGCAGCTCTCGAGTGTCGTCTGGCATTGGCATGCTGAAGAATAGGATGCACCACGTGTGGACGAACTCTTCGAATTCGAAACTCGATTACAGCACGCTGATTCTCATGCACATTACACACCACCATACTACAATTCCGGGTCCTCTAGCAGCAGACAGCTGTAGATTTACAGAGACGAAAGATAAAGGTGTAGAATGTTAATAAAGTTTGTTTCATTTAAAGTGTTTTCACATACGAAAATCGGAGGCATTAGTTTTCAGCATGCCCTCATATATAATGTGTGACTTACCAAAGCTTCGGTTTTGTGTGTTGTTTCGTAAGAGCATATTTACAGTCCATTCTTTTTGGGGATCTAGTCCACAGAGGGAATGGATATTTTGGAGAACAGGCTTTATCCGCAGTTATGGGAACATGCTGATTATTTCCTTTTTCAGCATCAGGGAGCACAACCGCACTGGCACCTACATGTAAGAGCGTTTATTCAGAACTAGCTGTTACCTGCAGCTGCACTCGCCTACCAGTAGTTTTATTATTAAGTGTCGTGGAGACTAAGTAAGGTACTGTATGTACAGTAAATCAGCTGCGCTCACATGTCTGCTTTTTCAGGTAAGCGTAGCTAGAGACGTGCGTCCCGCTCCCCCCCCCCCTCTCCCGCCCCTCTCCAAAGCTGTCCTAACGCACGATGCGTCGGCATACTCAGCGTCCCTGCAAAGCATTGCATACAGAGGGGCACGGCAGGAGCTCGCATCCGTGCGCACCTATACGTTATACATTTGTACCCTCGGGTGTAAGTAGGGATTCAACACACTGAAGATTCTATAAGCATTATATTCATTGCTTTGAATTGCACCACGTAGCACATATCAAACCAATAAAAGCATTTTCACAAGCGTGATAGAGATTAAAAGCCAAAGAGTGAATACTTATCCTTAATTCCCGTAATGTTCTTTACATCAAAAAAGTATATTGTACTGACTCACAGACTTTTTGAAATAGCCTATGTTCTTCTTCAGCTTTCCAGCTGCATCCACACCAAATTTTATTGAAATCGGTTGCTTTGTTAGTCGTGTAAACTTGACAGGCAGAGTTACATTCACATTTATAATATTAGTATGGACAAAACCATCAATTACGATATCTTTATCTCCGTGAACTAATCTTTATGAAATAAAGTCGCAAGTTACCTGCGAAAACCCATGAATATTCGTAAAGTAATTTCGGAGAAGCGAACCAACACGACAGTTTCACAGATTTTTTATTAGTGTAGATGAGTTGCCTCGACGATGGATCAGCTGGAAGGGCCACAAGGTTGTCATGCCACATAGCACCATTGGTCTCCAAGATCGTGCAATCCTCGGTATGTGACTCTTTTGTTTGGTTTCGTGAAAGACTTCGTTTGCCTCCTCTTCCATCAACTATGAGTTAACTGTGACAGCGCACTGCAACAGCAGAGAATGCGGTAACTTCAGACAGGCTCGCGAAAATGCGGCAGGAGACTGGCTAACGTCTGTGTGTTCGTCGTGCTCCGCTGGAGGACACACCCAAAATTTGTGAAAGGTAATTCAGAACTAATCATTAATGCCACTGTAAGGAGCACCGAACGTAAGGAGCACCGAACGTAAGGAGCACCGAACGTAAGGAGCACCGAACGTAAGGAGCACCGAACGTAAGGAGCACCGAACGTAAGGAGCACCGAACGTAAGGAGCACCGAACGTAAGGAGCACCGAACGTAAGGAGCACCGAACGTAAGGAGCACCGAACGTAAGGAGCACCGAACGTAAGGAGCACCGAACGTAAGGAGCACCGAACGTAAGGAGCACCGAACGTAAGGAGCACCGAACGTAAGGAGCACCGAACGTAAGGAGCACCGAACGTAAGGAGCACCGAACGTAAGGAGCACCGAACGTAAGGAGCACCGAACGTAAGGAGCACCGAACGTAAGGAGCACCGAACGTAAGGAGCACCGAACGTAAGGAGCACCGAACGTAAGGAGCACCGAACGTAAGGAGCACCGAACGTAAGGAGCACCGAACGTAAGGAGCACCGAACGTAAGGAGCACCGAACGTAAGGAGCACCGAACGTAAGGAGCACCGAACGTAAGGAGCACCGAACGTAAGGAGCACCGAACGTAAGGAGCACCGAACGTAAGGAGCACCGAACGTAAGGAGCACCGAACGTAAGGAGCACCGAACGTAAGGAGCACCGAACGTAAGGAGCACCGAACGTAAGGAGCACCGAACGTAAGGAGCACCGAACGTAAGGAGCACCGAACGTAAGGAGCACCGAACGTAAGGAGCACCGAACGTAAGGAGCACCGAACGTAAGGAGCACCGAACGTAAGGAGCACCGAACGTAAGGAGCACCGAACGTAAGGAGCACCGAACGTAAGGAGCACCGAACGTAAGGAGCACCGAACGTAAGGAGCACCGAACGTAAGGAGCACCGAACGTAAGGAGCACCGAACGTAAGGAGCACCGAACGTAAGGAGCACCGAACGTAAGGAGCACCGAACGTAAGGAGCACCGAACGTAAGGAGCACCGAACGTAAGGAGCACCGAACGTAAGGAGCACCGAACGTAAGGAGCACCGAACGTAAGGAGCACCGAACGTAAGGAGCACCGAACGTAAGGAGCACCGAACGTAAGGAGCACCGAACGTAAGGAGCACCGAACGTAAGGAGCACCGAACGTAAGGAGCACCGAACGTAAGGAGCACCGAACGTAAGGAGCACCGAACGTAAGGAGCACCGAACGTAAGGAGCACCGAACGTAAGGAGCACCGAACGTAAGGAGCACCGAACGTAAGGAGCACCGAACGTAAGGAGCACCGAACGTAAGGAGCACCGAACGTAAGGAGCACCGAACGTAAGGAGCACCGAACGTAAGGAGCACCGAACGTAAGGAGCACCGAACGTAAGGAGCACCGAACGTAAGGAGCACCGAACGTAAGGAGCACCGAACGTAAGGAGCACCGAACGTAAGGAGCACCGAACGTAAGGAGCACCGAACGTAAGGAGCACCGAACGTAAGGAGCACCGAACGTAAGGAGCACCGAACGTAAGGAGCACCGAACGTAAGGAGCACCGAACGTAAGGAGCACCGAACGTAAGGAGCACCGAACGTAAGGAGCACCGAACGTAAGGAGCACCGAACGTAAGGAGCACCGAACGTAAGGAGTACTCCAAAAAACTTCATTCCAATTGCATTTTCAGTCATGAATGAGATATAGTATTGTGAGGCGGGAGGTTGATTTTTTGAAATGGTTCAAATGGTTCTGAGCACTATGCGACTTAACTTCCGAGTTCATCAGTCGCCTAGAACTTAGAACTAATTAAACCTAACTAACCTAAGGACATCACACACATCCATGCCCGAGGCAGGATTCGAACCTGCGACCTTAGCGGTCGCTCGGTTCCAGACTGTAGCGCCTAGAACCGCACGGCCACTCCGGCCGGCCGATTTTTTGAAATACACTGCATAATCTAACAGCCAGTGTTCTACGAGAGTTTTTGTTAGAAGTGTGTATTTATATTTCTGCGATTTTAATTACCAACAAGTCACTATCATTCCACTGTAGACTATCGTCTGTCACTTAGAGCAGAGTCAGACCAATGATTTGGTCTACTTTCGTCCGGTTTCTTAAAGAGTTAGCGTTTAGCCTCAGTATTACTGTATCTAGAGTCTTTAAAAACAGAAAGCGTATCTCTCTTCCCTACCCATTGTTCCTACTGGTGCACAGAGCGACAAGTGCTTTGTCGTAATAGCAGTACTATGCAGTCGTCACTCGGCCGTTATTGTCCCTGCTGCTACCGTCATCTTATTCAGAATGCGGCTTGTAACGACAGCAACTCTTCCGGCGGCAATTACCTCGGGCAGCGCCCGGCACCGACGTGAGTAACAGCGAGTTCCGTGCAACGCTTCCCCAGTGTCCTTGACGCATTCGTGTCTCCGTTGAGTCACACTCGCAGTGCGCGATGCTTGCGTTCCGCTGCTACCGGCTTTCTCTCACAACATTAATGAGGCCGTGTTCAGCAATATACAGGGTATTTCAGCCGGAATGTCGAATATTCAGGGATAGGACACGAACAATCACTCGATGCAAAACTGTCCAGTAAACATAGGCTTTAAAATCCGTGCTGTAAGAGCTATGACCACTTGTTCAGTAGAAGATGTGTGTTTCTTAGTAGCGAAGATGATCAAGTGCTCATAGCTCTTACAGTAAGTATTTTACAGCCAATGTTAACTGGACTTGTTTTCTATTTTTGTCCATACTACCATCTCTCAAAATATGGAAAGCAACGAGCTTGCAGTAGCAGCAATTTGCTTCAGAGTATCGAAGATGAACATGTGTTTACAGCTCTTAAGTTGTGCGTTTTAGAGACCACGTTTATTACACTTTTTTGCTTCGAATGTTCGTTCACTCGTGTCGCTGAATATTGACTATGCCCCCTTGGACATACTGTATTTGGACAGATGCGACTACAAGCAATATTGACTCCGCAATGAAATAACGCCCGTAGTACATCCACAATGTAGCCTCAATGGTGAAGATGAGATTATTAAGAGCACTGCTGTAATTAATTGCGCAGGATATCGGAAAGCCTCAGTTTCTTTGCGAAACAGAGGTGGGAGAGGACGCTGTAGGTTATCTTTTGCAACGAAGTCCTCAAAACAGAACCAAGCTCCGTTACATTATTGTGTAGCGATACGAAAATGTACAGTACATTAAAATGGCAGACATAAAAATACATTCTGCTACAGCCAAGCATGACACGTATTGTTGTCCATCACTTAATGCCAAAATAATTTATGTTAACAAGTTTGACATAAATATGGGATATGCTATCAACAATGCATGAAAGCGATCTATGTGTAGACATGTTACAGAGGTTGTGTTCCTTAGCTACTGTCATCGTTCGTACCAATATTAGTTCTGGTGTCAGCGGGGACCCAGTGATCTCTGGCTAAACGTGGGAGAGGGAGAAACTTTAAACATTACCAGCTGTGGATTCGCCACTCCCGCTGTCTGCGACGGTCAGTTGCTTTCCTGACTAACAGCTTGCAACTGTATCCGGATCTAATGGCACAATTCACCGAGCTTTTTTAAAGGAATCCTTCAGGACCGCAGTGTCACGTTGCACTAGTCTTGCTAACAGTATTATCATCAGTGCAACGCCTGAGTGCTCAGCTTATGCGTAAGAAGATAAATGGGAATTTGCAAATTAATCAGTCATACAACATTCAGTTACAAAGTTCGGAGAATCGAAAAAACGCCAAATTATTACATCCTACTACATACTGTGGCACTATTTAACATTGGCGTACTTGGTAAACAGAGCATATGAACACAATGTCATACCAACGAACTAAGCGGTTCACACAAATCCATTGCAGGATTTAAAAAAAAAAATCTTTTCAAGCGCCCTAAGAAAGTCTAAGCACAATTCAAGGTCCAGTGGATGATACCTTCGGATGATCAAGTGTAGCTCAAAAAGAAAAGAGCATACGAAACAGTTCCATTGCAATCACAGACCGATGATTTTTATAGATCACTGTGTGTGCATAACCAAGTGATTTCGGTGTCAAAGATCTCTGTCGATTTGGGGCACATTAGCCAGCTTGGGAGCGGCCTTCCGCAACTCTCACTACTGGAGCGTAATTGTGCCTATTCAACGCAGCTTCCACTGTTTCCCCTTATTTCCGTGTCTATGTTTCTGAAATATTACAGGAGAAAGCGTAAGTAATACGTTGGGGTTCAAGTGCACAAAGGACGTTGTCTTGGACGTCCGCAAATTCCATTGACAGCTACAATGTTCACGGCGGTCTTAGGAACACCGTCGAACCGCAAATAACTTGTGTTCATTACGCATCGAGCAGGGAACAGTATGAAAAGTAGCACACGAATGTGTGGGGTGGCAGGGAACACCAAGAAACGAATGACTTGAGTAATGCAATTCTACTGTCACGCGGCTTCGATTATCTATTTTATAGTAATTATCTGGTTTTAAAGATCAATATGCACTTCCGGCATGAGAAGTCACCCTTCATTCTGCCAATGGCGTTTTCAAAGAGGGTGGAGGAGCAGACACAGGTTCAGGGCACTGTACTCCAGGGCAACTGCCCCTAAAGGCGGAAGAATCAGCAATGATCAACTGCACGAGGATGCAGAAGGCAATGGAAACCACTGCATTAAAGACACGTAACTTGTATCCACAGGACTTGTGGCCTGTAATTCAAGAAGTGTCATGATGATCTCTCCATTGGCAAAAGATTCCGGAATAGTTCCCCATTCGCATCTCCGCTTAGAACCGCTCGGCCACAATGACCGGCTCAAAAATCACAATAGGAGGGGATACACTTGGAAAAGTCCGGATGATACGGGAAGATTTCAGTTAGATTACATCGTGGTCAGACAGAGATTCCGAAATGAGATGCTGGATTTTAAGGCGTACCCAGGAGCAGATATAGACTCAGATCACAACATAGTAGTAATGAAGAATAGATTGAAGTTTAAGACATTAGTCAGGTAGAATCAATACGCAAAGAATTGGGGTATGGAAGTACTAAGGAATGACGAGATACGGTTGAAGTTCTCTAAGGCTATAGATACTGCAATAAGTACTAGCTCAGTAGGCAGTACAGTTGAAGAGGAATGGACATATTTAAAAAGGGCAGTCACAGAAGCTGGAAAGAAAAACATACGTACAAAAAAGTTAACTGCGAAGAAACCATGGGTAACAGAGGAAATACTTTAGTATGTCGATGAAAGAAGGAAGTACAAAAATGTTCAGGGAAATTCAGGAATACAGAAATACAAGTCACTGAGTAATGAAATAAATAGGAAGTGCATGGACGCTAAAACGAAATGGCTGTGTGAAAAATTTGAAGAAATCGAAGAAGAAATGATTGTCGGAAGGACTGACTCAGTATATATGAAAGAACAACCTTCGGTGACATTAAAAGCAAGAGTGTTAACATTAAGAGTGCAACGGGAATTCCACTATTAAATGCAAAAGAGAGAGCGGGTAGGTGGAAAGAATACATTGAAAGCCTGTTGTCTGATGTGATAGAAGAAGAAACAGGAGTCGAATGAGAAGAGAGAGGGGATCCAGTAGTAGAATCAGAATTTAACAGAGCTTTGGAGGACCTAAGATCAAATATAGCAGTACTGATAGATAACATTCCATCAGAATTTCCAAAATCGTTGAGGGAAGTGGCAACAAAACGACTATTCACTTTGGTGTGTGGAATGTATGACTCTGGCGACATAGCACCTGACTTTCGGAAAAGCATCCATACAATTCCCAAGACGGCAAGAGCTGACAAGTGCGAGAATTACCGCAGAAACAGCTTAACAGCTCATGCATCCAAGTTGTTGACAAGAATAATATACAGAAGAATGGAAAAGAAAATTGAGGATGCGCAAGATGATCAGTTTTGCTTTGGGAAAAGTAAAGGCATGAGAGGGGCAATTCTGACGTTGCGGTTAAATTGAAGCAAGACTAAAGAAAAATCAAAACACGTTCATCGGATTTGTCGACCTGGAAAAAGCGTTCGACAATGTAAAATGGTGCAAGATGTTCGAAATTCTGGGAAAAGTAGGGTTAAGCTATAGGGAGAGACGGGTCATATATGTACAACAACCAAGAGGGAAAAATAAGAGTGGACGACCAAGAACGAAGTGGTCTTATCAAAAAGGGTGTAAGACAAGGATGTAGCCCTTCACCCCTACTGTTCAATCAGTACATCGAGGAAGCTATGATGGAAATAAAAGAAAGGTTCAGGAGTGGAATTAAAATTCAAGGTGAAAGGATAGCAACGATAAGATTCCCTGACGACATTGCTATCCTGAGTGAAAGTGAAGAAGAATTACATGATCTGCTGAACAGAATGAATAGTCTAATGAGTACACAGTATGGATTGAGAGTAAATCGAAGAAAGACGAAGGTAATGAGAAGTAGTAGAAATGAGAACAGCAAGAAACTTATCGGGATTGATGGTCACGAAGTAGACGAAGTTAAGAAATTTATCTTACCTAGGCACTAAACTAACTAATGACGGACGGAGCAAGGGGGGACATCAAAAGCAGAATAGCAATCGCAAAAAGGGCATTTCTGGCCAGGAGAAGTCTAATAATTAATTTGAGGAAGAAATTTCTAAGAATGCACGTCTGGAGTAAAGCATTGTATTGTAGTGAAACATGTACTGTGGGAAAACCGTAACAGAAAATCGAAGCATTTGAGATGTGGTGCTACAGACTAATGTTGTAAATTAGGAGTACTGATAAGGTAAAAAGAAAAAAAAGCACAACACGGCACGAGTATTTAACAGATGACTATTTGGCAACAAATATTAAAAATTGTGGAATCTGTGATAAGTACAAACGTTTACATCCATGAATGATAAATTTACAGAGACAGCAAACGCAAGAATAATCCGAAACCTTAATGTATTTCTCTGTGAGGTAGATGTTTTCCTAGAATAACCGGATTTATGTACGTGTTATTTACTCAAATGTCACAGCTGCACGCTCTCTGACTGTCGAGGCGATATAATTACGAACTAACAAGGACGAAATTGTTGCCTGGAAAAAGCGTCGTAATTTGACAGCACGTGTGCCATTCACGCATTATAACAGACTGGCGAGTTAACGATGCTTTTAGTCCTGATTCGCAGGGTGAAAATCCACTTTCGTAGGCTTCATAGAGCCACTCTCATCGTCCCGAACTTTATTTCATTAACAGTACGAGCTTAAAGCCTGTTATAGCTCGTACGACGGGCTCGATGCAGTGCCTTATGGGAGTGGAGCGCGTGCTACTAATACCACAGGCTCTGATGTACGGAAGAGAACTTGTTAAGCACACAGCCACTGACGCACGAACGGATGTTTACTTCATACTGACTAATTAATAACTGCAACACAGATGACGAGGCTTCTCCATTAATGCGTATGTGGAATTTTCGCCTCACTACCACTAACGGAATAATTACGATAAATATTATCCTAATAAGGGAAAATAAGGGGAAAATAACGTAAAAATTACATGCAGTTTTTAACTTTCTATTCTACTCATAAGAATAGGAAGCACATCGAATATGATTCAGTGTTGGCACCGGTGAAATCTGATAGGAATGAAAATAAAACTGTAGTACAGAAACAACGAATGCTGCGAATTCGATCAACACACCCTGAAAATTGTTATTCCTTTATCGTATACACAGAACACTGAGAAAAGGATTCACTTCTCAACAGAGACTAAACACTAAGATGATATACGCATTTCATATTACTGGTATATGCAACAAAGAGGGAGATTTTGTATGTGGTTGAAACTAAATTCGAAATTGCTGCGTGGGTGAAGTTAAATTCCGCGCTTCTGTAGCTTAGAACAAGATGATTCGTTTCTTGTGTCCTCAGTTAACAGAATTTATTAATTCCAAGAACCCATTGAACGTGGATCGGATTGACAACGGAATCGATCTGGATAAAATATGTGGTATACCATGTAACTAATGCGTGCAGTGTTTCTTCGTAAAGAAGCGGAAGTGAGCATTTAATGTAGTGCCAACGTTGTTCTTCGTGGAATAGTGCCCAACAAAAAGGGGAGGCATTGTTCGAACTTACTCTCCACCACGATAAAACTGCACTTTGCCTCCAGTGGGCGGTGACTTAACGGTGAAGAAGTACAGTGGTGAGTGACTAAGCACTAAGGGAAACGCATGGCACTGTCATTTACTTCAAGACAGTTGTACGTATACTACCATATACTACCACTTGTTTCACCGCGTCCTCGTGAAATATTGTGATGAAAATTCGCGATAAGCCGAATGAAACTATCTCACTCCCAGTTGCAATAATATCGTGGTCGACTAATACAAATGAATATCAAAATAATGATTCAGTGCAGAGAGCTTATATTCCTCCCCCCTCCCCCTATCCACTCCCCCCCTCCCCGTTCCACCCCCACCCCCAGCTCCAACTTAAATCTATTGCTGTTTAAAAGCCATCGAACAATACCCTTAAGCAAATAGACAACTGCATAAATATACGCTGATATGGTCCCAGCTATTCCTGGAAACGTAAAGGTCTTCGCTAACTGCTTCAACATGACACCAACGACATCCTTCTTAATTAAGCTCGGTTGTAAACCTGTTTGAGAGAGTTTAAGCCTACTTACAGCTGCGTAAGCAGTACGGTGTTAAAGGCGAACTACAGTTTACTACTTGATGGGTGGAATCTGACGAAATGTTGAGGAATTAGTGGATGTGCGTGCATACTATTTCGTCGTATCTTTTCTTGGTCCAATGTTTGTGCAAAAATACGACTTCCAAAAATTACTCGATGGATGTTAGTGTGAATTTTCGTAGTAAAATAGAGACTGAAGATGGACAAATGGGGTATTAAATTGACAAGCGTGAGGTCTTGTTTTATATCCATTATCAGGGTGATTAAGAAACAATTTTGTATTTGAGGAAAAATTAAAATATTTCAAGGACAGTTGTTCCTCTACTATTTCTTGAGGTATACATTCTTACTAACGAGCAAAGCATGAACTAACGAGCAAAACATGAAAATAAAGATTTTTAAAAGTAAGAAATCAAGTAGTTTAGAGGTATTTCTGACATACCTCATTTTCTGCACATGACTTCCAGCGTCGAAGAAGCATCAAATATTTCTCTATTTATTTCTTACTTTTAAACAAATCATTTCACGAAACATTTGACCCCTATTCTTTTCATTTTTTCACCGGTATTGCATTCGCCACTAACATAAACGTAACACTATGACCTAGTCATGTGTTTCGGACGGTACTATACCTCTGCCATATCTCACAGAGCGTTTTTTAACGTCGAGCGAGATCGAGAACTGCTCGAATTTATCTGCGAGTTAATGTCACACGATTCCGTTTTACGCAACAAAATTAACAATCCAGACAACTAATTTGTAATATTCAGTAACTGCCCTGCTAAGAGGTATATGCTCTTGAAATTTATTTAGGACGGAACATGACAGAAGGAGCGTCAGTACACAAGTAAACGCAACGTTGATGAATCATCGTCCATCACACACTCCCGACACATTTTGTGATCAGAGTCCGTTCATAATCAACACACACGCATGTCTAAACGAAAGATTCAGAACTTACATACTATGAATTACTGGGATAGAATGTGATACTTTTAGGAGTAACAATGTGGTTTTCACTTAATCGTAGAATATTCTAGGGCACTGTAGTCCTCATATTGAGGCCCTTAATTTTATTTATTAAAATTATATTACTAAACACTTTTCTTAATGATATCTCTGTGATTAGCATCACGAGCTATGGCCACAAAGAGATTATATCGCTGGTGCCAATCCATGTTCCGGCGCTTGTTTTAAATTCATTATCCAGTTACCTGTCGTCTGGGTGAGCTACAGAGTGTGGTGAGCATTCTAACTGCTATCTCTGAAATTGATATTTTATTACGTCGAAGAATAGCAGTTATTGGACTGTTTACTCACTGCAACGTCAGTCTTCGCAAATAAAACTAGGGTAAAAGATTAATCCTGTTCTCTCTTGATTGTTCAACTTCTCCTGTTCTATGTTTAAGAATTCGTGTTGCCTATCTATTTAGTCACCACTGTTATTGCCAGACAAGTATTGTGTATTTATGAAGTTATGTATGTTCATCCTCTAACAAAAGCGCGGACCTCAGTGTGTAGTGAAGGAGATAAAAAGAAATTCATACCTAAAGTACATCATTCAATTATTTATTTTCTGTCAACCTTTACCGTTTAAATTTTTAACACTGTTTTTAATGAAAGACATCACACGACATCAATTTACTTTCTCATCTGAGAAAGTTTTGGGTAAGTGAAAACTTCCACTCGCACGAAGTTTCAGATTTGACTTTAAGATTTATTTCTCCACAATGCATGCTGAGTGACTCGGTTGGCGGACGGGAGCGGCGTAGTGAAGTTAAATTATTTCTAGGTCGTCAGCCACACAAATGGTATTCTACTAGCGTTATCTCTACTGTAAATGTCTTTAGATCCTGCTGGAGAACATACACACGTAAATGACAAATACCTGACTATACCCTGATGCTTAATGACTGTAATGTATACTTTTAAATTTATTGCTAATTGTGCTCGCTTTCCGGCGAAACGCAATAAATCAGTGAAAAATTTTAATAATTACGTCAAATGAAGCTACTTGTTTTCGCCAATACATATAGCAATAGCGGACTGTGCATAATGCAGTGTCGTTTGTGTTTGGTATGGTGTAGCCGCTCGCAGTGGTCGCGCGATTAGAGGCGCCATGTCACGAATTGCGCGGAGGTTCAAGTTCTCCCTCGTGCATGGGTGTGTGTCTGGTTCTTAGCATAAGTTAGTTTAAGTAGTGTGAATGTCTAGGGACCGATGACCTCAGCAGTTTGGTCTCTTAGGAATTCACACACATTTTGATATGGTGTAATGAAAGCAAAAAGCGTGAACCATATTTGAGGTCATCACAGTACGAGTTGAAAATGGAAGATACTGCCGCTGGGAAACTGAAATGCCTATTCGACTAGTTTCGGTTTAATAATAATAATCATAGCAGCGTTATTGATTTATACTGGCTATGAAGAGCCATCATCATCGTATGTGATAATTCATTAATCATTATAGGTAATAGTATTATAAGTCTGCAAAACTCCTTATGTATAAGAATTGTTACTTCCTTATTGCCACCTATGGTGGAGAAACATGGACAGTGACAGTAAGCGACTGGAGCAGACTGCAAGCAGGGGAAATGAAATTTCTCAGAGCAATTAAGGGAAAAACAAGAATGGACAGAGTAAGGAATGTAGAGATTAGAAAGGACCTTAAACAAGAAAGTATGACAGAAGAAATTGAAAAAAAGAGATTAAGATGGTGTGGGTATGTTAAGAGGATGCATGGGCAGAGACTCCCCACATTTATGGAAGAACTAAAGATGGATGGGAAAAGACCTAGAGGGCGCTCAAGAACACGGTGGAAAATGGGAGTGAGAATATCTGTAGAAAGGAGAGGTGTGACCTGGCAGCAAGTGGAGGAAGAAAAGTGGTGGGAGGACCGAGCCAAACGGAGGACACGTCAGCACCCAGACCCGGCAGTAGCTGGAGCGGGATCCGGAGATAGATAGATAGAATATTTATGAAATGTCACTGCTGCGACATGGGAACGGAATCCGAGGAGTATCTGTGTAACATACAATTCCGATTGCGGCAGTGGACGAGACAAACAACAAAGACAACTGTTACCTCGATTGCTCTGATTTTTTAAGACGATTCAGGCTTTTTAATCCGTATTGGTACGATATTAGCAATCTAAACGTTCGTTCTCTGCAGTATTTGTCACAACATTCTGCTTAGTTCACGGCATAGTGCGAAGTGGTGTGCTTAAGTCTTCTACAACCGTAGCATGCTAGTAATTTGTGGTAAGATTCAACTTTGAACTCGACGTGGGCTTCAAGAGTTAGGAGGGGTAATGATAATGTTAGTCTACCTTCGAAGCTGAGTGGTCAGTGTAGATGTCTACCACGCAGAGGACCTGAGTTCGATTCCTGGCACTTTCAGGGATTTTTCCTTGGTGAGAGGACTGGAACGGGGTGTACTCAGCATCGTGATGGTCATTGAGGAGCGACTTAAGTGGGTAGCGGCGGCTCGAAAGTTTGGAAAGTCTGCAAAACGGCCGGGAGATCGGTGCACTAGCCCCATGATCCTCCATTACGTAATCGCACGACGCCACAAGGTAGAGGATGACACGACGGCTGTATACATAACTTGGGGCTTCCTATCCTGGAAGAGGGCTCGTTAAGTTGAAATGTTAACTATTACCTCGGAAAAGAAAGTTACGTAATTGATATTTTGATTGGTTGCAGGTACATGCCTTAGTCCTGGTACACATTCTAGTTCCCGTGCCACTTCGCAGGCTGCCAGAGGCGAAGGAAAATGGCACAGCTTTTGAAACAGACCAATACTGCAACAGTCCACGCTGAGATAGTGGAAGCGTGCAGGAACAATTAATTGACACAGTGACTAGGTGCGCACACACTTCGAGTCTGGTCAGACTATTGTGAATGACGGAGAACGAAATGGCAGACCGTCTCTCATTGAAGAACCGGGAATGGAAATAAAGTGTAGTCCATCGTGCTCTGGGAGCGGCGTATTACAATCGAGACGGTATGGGAAAAAAGTGAAAGATGACCTAACGATTAGTTTTCTACGACATATATTTTGAATGTGACAAAAGTCGCTCCCAGTGGGATCCGCGCGCGCATGGTGGGAAGGGAGGGACAAAGAGAAAGAGAGAGAGAGAGAGAGAAAGAGAGAGAGAGAGAGAGAGAGAGAGAAAGAGAGAGAGAGAGAGAGAGAGAGAGAAAGGGAGAGAGAGAGAGAGAAAGGGGGAGAGAGAGAGAGAGAGAAAGGGGGGGAGAGAGAGAGAGAGAGAGAGAGAGAGAGAGAGAGAGAGAGAGAGAGAGAGAGGAGGGAGGTCTAATTGAACGCTACTGATTCACGCCTTTCTCGCTACCGTTCACCAATTAACTCCTTCGCTGGGTGATGAGTCATCACACTTCCAGCCCAAGCGTCTCCTTCTGGCAATACTACAAACGCTCTGTTCTAATATCTAACATATGTTATCGAGAATGTCAACTCCGGTACTTTAAAGCGCTCTAAACTTGAATAAAAGACCAACTATGTTGGAGAACAACATCCCTACTTACAGGATACAGTTAGTCATCTTAAATGTCGATGTAATTCTTGCCTTCCAATCTTCATGTATGGTATTAAGTTCACCCTTCGGACGCTGTTCCCGAAGTGCGTTGGTACTACACGAATTCAGTTCACTTGGCGGGACAGATTCTAACAGCAAGAGAGGGCACAGAGCCATGATACTGATTCTGCCTAGATGCAAGATGTGTTGAGAAGTCTTAACAGAGCAAAGAAATTGAATGAACTAATTATTTACTGTGGAAATCGAATTGTATTGGTATAAGGAACAATGAACGCATGGCCCAACTGGCAAAAATTTTGCAACATCAATACCCCACTGACATACCCTGCTGTATGCTGATTTTCACAGCGCACCCATCAGCCGAACAAGCAAGCAAAATCGGAATACATTAGAGGACTTTGACCGTAACATGAACGGCACACGATACTGAACCAGTCTGGAACAGATTCTTTCATTCCATCCTTCGTTTCTCAACACGGGGCTCATGAGGGAAGAATTTCTAATTAACAAACTAAGATCTGGTCAAATGAACATTAATAAAACTAAACATTTGTTAAAATCAATATCGTCGCGAAACTGTGATTCCTGTCTCATCGAAGAGGACATTTTACACTGTCCAGTGACAAAGTAAACGCATGTCGAAAGTCTGAATAACCCCCTTTTGTGTTGTGGACAGCTGCGAGAGTTGTAGGAAGAGTCCAGGAGGTTCTGGAAGGTGCCGACAGGGATGTGGAGCCATGCTGACTCCAGCGCCTTTGTGCAGCTGCTCTAGGTTTCACGGTTGAGGGTCCATATGCGAATATCCTGCTCGAGGTGGTCCCACAGCTCCTCCATTGGGTTTAAATCCGGGGAGTTTGGCAGTAAACTCATCCTGGTGCACTTCGAACCACGGATGTACACAGCGAGCTGTGTGACACGTTGAATTGTCCTGTCGGTAGACATCATCGTGCCGACGAAAAACAAACTGCATGTAGGGGAGGACGTGGTTCCAAATGATAGACGCATCCTTGTGTTGATCAATTGTGCCTTCCAGAATGATTACATCAACCACAGAATGCCACGAAAACAGTCCCCACATCATAAGGCTCCTTCCTGGAGCCTTTCGACGACTGTTGTTGGGTGTTTACTTTCATCTGCAATGGCAACCTGTCGCCCTTCAGTGGACGTTCAGTTGCGATGCTGGCGGGGAAATTCGGCTCTTAGCCACCGATGAACAGCAGTCACCGTGGGTGCATGAACCATGCGCGCCTGCTGCAGAGGCGCATGCCCAGCAACGTTCGCTGAGTGGTCATTGAAGAGATGCTCTCAGTAGTCGCTTCGTTCATCTGGACAGTCAGTTGCTCAACAGCTGTATTTCTATTCGCGTACACAACTCCGCACCCGTCATACACTCCTGTCATCTGTGTCCCGTGGTGCACCACGGTTGCTTTGGCACCGATTGGCTAGCGTCATGTAAATAGTTTACAAGCTTAACCGTTTCGGAAATGCTTCCACCTTTGACCCGAAAGCCAATGGTTATACCCTTTTGGACGTCAAATCGCTAAGTTTCCGCATTACAGCAACGACTGCACTGTTTTCTGCGGCCCCCGGACCAATTTTACATGTTCCCCCACTGCTAGTGCTGCCACCTGGAGTCTGAGTGAGTATTGCACGTAGACGCCGTACATGGGTGGTCACATTAATGTCACTGGCCCGTATATTTGCCATCATTACGGTACTATAAAACGACGGGAATGGCAGATCTAAATTTAAGTATAGTAAATGACCATATAATCAACTGGTGAGCTAATCTCTCTTTTTTTAGTTTGTTAGTTAAGAGTGATTAATCCCACGCCTGACATACTGAGCAACAAGTATAAAATTTAATTTACTGTACTTTCACTCACAAAAACGAACATTACTAAAATTAAATAAGCTTCATTCTCTGGTATTTAACATGTCGCCCACAAATACACTGCGATCGAAAGTATGCGGAAGGCCCCGAAAACACACGTTTTTCATATTAGGAGCATTGTGCTGCCACCTACTCCCAGATACTCCGTATCAGCGACCTCATTAGTCATTAGACATCGTGAGAGACTAGATTGGGGCGCTCTGTGGAACACATGGACTTCGAACGTGGTCAGCTGACTGGATGTCACTTGTGTCATACGTCTGTACGACAGACTTTCACACTCCTAGACATACCTAGGTCCACTATTTCCAATGTGATAGTGAAGGGGAAACATGAAAGGACACGTACGGCACAAAAGCGTACAGGCCGACCTCGTCTTTTGACTGACAGAGACCGCCCACAGTTGAAGAGGGTCGTAATGTCTAATAGCCAGATATCCAGCTAGACCATCACACTGGAATTCCAAACTGCATCAACATCCACTGCAAGTACTATGACAGTTCGGCGGGAGGCGAGAAAACTTTGATTTCATGTTCGAGCAGTTGCTCGTAAGCCACACATCACGCTGGTAAATGCCAAACGACGCCTCGCTTGGAGTGAGAAGCGTAAACATTGGACGATTGAACAGCGGTAAAACGTTGTGTGGAGTGACGAATCATGATACACAATGTGGCGATCCGATGGCAGGGTGTGGGTGTGGCGTATGCCCGGTGAACGTCATCTTCCAACGTGTGTAGTGCCAACAGTAAAATTCGGAGGCTATCGTGTTATTGTGTGGTCGTGTTTTTCATGGAGGGGCTTGCACCCCTTGTTGTTTTGCGTGGCACTATCACAGCGCAGGACAAAATCTTAGTTAGCAACAAAATGTTCCATCATTGGTCAGTGATGATTTGAAACTTAACAGTACAAGCAACCATCGTCACCGGCCAGTAGTTCGCACGTACCTCTAACGCAGTTTTTCGAAATGATTACCATCCTACAGATGACTCATCTGAATACGGCGACGGACAATGCTGGACACTGACGGATGTTGACATTTGTGTTCAGGCTCTGGTGATGTTCACTTGCAGGTCAGTTAATGTTCTTTGTGTGTTGGTGTTAAGTGTAGACTTGAGGTGTCCCCGAAGGAAAAGGTCCAGGGTCGTTAGGTCTGGCGACTCAGGTGGTCTTTCGACCGGACCCCGTCCACCAATCCAACTCCTAGAAAGTATCTCAAAGGAATTTTCGGATGTTTTATCAGAAGCGTGGAGGTGCATCGTTCTGCTGGAAGAAATCCGCATTTCCGAACGAGAGACTGATCATCCAAATAGAGTAGTAATGTTTCCTCAAGATGACATCTGTTGCATGCAACATTAAGCGTGCCGTAAAAATATATGGGATTAATGAAGACATCCCTATGTATGCCACACCACACATTTAACATTGGGTTAGTCTAAGCGCATGCCTCGACACCGAGAAGGAGATTGTCGTTCGCCCAATAGAGAAAGCCGCTTCTATTCACCGTCCCGTTCAAATGGAAACCACCTGCATCGCTGAAGAAAACGACACCTTCAAGGTTCCGTTGGTGTGTGCATCTTTCTTCATTCACAGATCTGTACCTGTGTCAGCACCACCGTGGAGTGAATGCAAAATGTTGATCCGATAGGGATGCAAATGACGAGACAACGGTGTTCCAGATACAGAGGCTACGCTGATGCCACATTTCTGTGCCACGTTGTTGATCGAATCGGACTCGTCATCGCCTTAGCCTGTACGGCTGTTGACTGTGTATCCCCTGTTCCGGCGCGTGGTCGCCGTAACGTCTGTCGTCAACAGTACCTGTAGACTTGAACCGTTCCAGTCAGTCTATGATTAGGCTTACGTTGGTTTGGACGTCACCTGTGGTATTCTACTGTTGCTTCCCGCTGAATCACATCTGCAGCACGGATGACAACCATTTCTGCTATAGGAGTATCTACACTCCAGAACAGCACCGCACTACACAGCTGTAGTAACTGGCGCCCTTGTAATGCCCTCCTGTCGGACTACATTGATGAGCTGCCTGACAGGCAACCAGCTATGCGATACTAAGCGCTGCACGTGACTAATCATTTTGGCGGCGATGGTGGCGGTGGCGGCGGCGGCGGCGTCCCGTTGTAGTTTTTGCTGTTTTCACTAATACCGAATTAGTCCTACAGATATGACTTTTGAATCACCCTATTTACGTCACAGGTAATGATATGACTCCCGTGATTCCTTATCTGACTTCGTGAGGTTGCAATTCCACAGAGTGCACAATTTGAAATACGCGGCACTGACGATTTAAGGAGTATATTCCTTTACAAATGGTCCTATCCATGGCATCAGCGAAACCGTTTCAGTTCAATGATTGATACGACGCAGGTCAAGGCCTATTCGCATCAATGTACAGTCCTCGAAATGTTCAACCCTGACGTCGTTGTTATGAATTGTTTCACGACTGCCCCATCGTTATACGACCACTGGACACGGGACAACAATCTTAGTTCATCCATGCATAAAAGAAGAGCGCACAGGTCACAGTTTCACTCAGTAATAATCACTGTTGTTCTGCAATTCAGATGGAGTAGTGCACATTTTCATTCAAATGTTTTATCCGCGTCTTTACGCACGAAAAACAACTCATCACCCCCGCCTAGACGTCCATAATCAGCGCTCTCATCATCACCACCGGTTAGTTCCAATTTTTCAAAAAAGGCTCTCTTATAGCAAAAATGTGTACTGATAAACTGAAATATTAATCGTCTTGGTACACTTGAATGTACTGACGTTCATTGCTAAACCACGAACAAAACAAAATAATAAATGACACAAAATTAAATAGGTTCGCTAGCTATACCTTACAGTATAATCACCCAAGAATAATTACATTGTACAATGTTTTCAAAATTAAGCAATTTTTTCTCTCAAAGTAGCTCTTAGTTACAAGAGAAAAAAAAATCGGAGGCCTTAGAACTTGAATGCACCTTGTAATAGTCCAGTTCCTTTTACGCTAATTTTCTTACATGATTCTTAGCTTATCCTCATACAATTTGGATTATGTAATGCTTTGTATAGTATTGTTTCATTGTGGAATAATGTACTTTACCCCACACACCTATGCCGACAGTTTACTTCGTGAGCTGAAAAGTAAGGGTTCCGAATTTTGTGCGTGAGAACTCGAAGCTTTTTAAATAAAACAAACGTTATTAACATTCTACAGATTTATTCTTCATGTAACATTTATTTCTCAACATAGTCACCCTGGTGACGAACACATTTCTCCCAATGAGAGACCAGTTTGGTGATAGCCTCACTGCAGAATGTTTGACTTCTTGACGGAGCCACAAGTTCTCTGCTTGCAATGCTTCATCACTATCAGAGTTAAGCTGTCGAAGGCGTTCTTTAAGTTTGGTAAACAGAAAAATCGTATGATGGAGAAGTTGGGACTGTATGGAGGATAACAGGTGACAGTGAACCGCAAGCCATCGGATTTTTGCAGATGCACACGCTCGATTGTGGTCTGGAACTGACATGCTAAAGAAGAAGGACGAACTCTTCGAATTCGTGCTTTCTGTTTTCTGCGGGTGTGTCACACACTGACAGTTACGTTGCACACCGCCACGTTACACGCTTCAGTTCGGCAGACGATAGAGAGTTGAAAATAGCGTCAAGGCAGACGCGCAGTTCCCAATGTTATATTCTTAATATTTCCATTGTTATCGTTTAGTTTTTTATTCTCTGCACTCATTTATCGTCTCCCAATGCTTAGCGTTATTCAGCAAAGCATGTAACAAACATTGGCTCAATAATGACGAAGAAACTAGGTCCTGCATAAGAGATCATATGTGGTTGGTAGGAAACTATAAATGAATTGGCGGCACGTGAAGTCGACCGGGTAATATGCATGATATGTAATACCTCAACCGATACTGAGACCTGAATAAAGAAATTTGGGAGGCATTACTTTTCGACAGTCACTCGTAGATTCAACTCCTTGGACTTCACCTACTGTGTAACTGGTGGAATTAAGCAATTGTAGCGCAAGCCTTGTTTAGCCCTTTGCAAGCTGTATTCGATTAAGAGCAACTGACAAGCTATTTACGTTCTCACAAGGGAACCTCCCCATCGCACCCCCCTCAGATTTAGTTATAAGTTGGCATAGGGATAGGCCTTGAAAAACTGAACACAGATCAATTGAGAAAACAGGAAGAAGTTGTGTGGATCTATGAAAAAATAAGCAAAATATACGAACTGAGTAGTCCATGCGCAAGGTAGGCAACATCGAGGAGAGTGTTAGCTTACGAGCGCCGTGGTCCCGTGGTTAGCGTGAGCAGCTGTGGAACAACAGGCCCTTGGTTCAAATCTTCTCTCGGGTGAAAATTTTAATTTTTTATTTTCAGATAATTATCAAAGTTCAGGCACTCACACATAATCAACATCGCTCTCCAAAATTCCAGGACGTGTTCAGATTTGCTTGGACATATGCTGGATTTGACGGTCTACGCACGGAAACATTTGAAAACGTAAAAAACATATGTTTTGACAGAGCACAGGGAAAACTGTGCGACTCTGAAACTGCTGCTTTCATTTGATGCAGTTTGTGACAAACTCTTATGTTTACATCACTTTTTTTGGAGTGATTATCACATCCACAACAAAACCTAAATCGGGCAAGGTAGAAGAATCTTTTTACCCATTCGCCAAGTGTGCAAGTTAGGTGGGTCGACAACATATTCCTGTCACCAGTGTCGTAAAGAATATATCAGACGTGTTTTCCTGTGGAGGAATCGGTTGACCTATGACCTTGCGATCAAATGTTTTCTGTTCCTATTGGAGAGGCACGTCCTTTCGTCTACTAATCGCACGGTTTTGCGGTGCGGTCGCAAAACACAGACATTAAACTTATTACAGTGAACAGAGACGTCAATGAATGAACAGACAGATCGTAACTTTGCGAAAATAAAGAAAGTAAAATTTTCACTCGAGGGAGGACTCGAACCAAGGACCTTTCGTTCATCAGTTGCTCACTATAACCACGAGACCACGGCGCTCATCAGCTATCATTGTCCTTTATGTTGCCTATCTTGCACATGGACTACTCAGTTTGTATATTTTGCTTATTTTTTCATAGTTCCACACAACTTCTTCCTGTTTTCTCGATTGATCTGTGATCAGTTTTTCAAGGCCTATCCGCTGTGTCAATTTATAACTAAATCTGAGGGGGGTGCGATGGGGAGGTTCCCTTGTCAGTATCATCAGTAGACAGAAGGTCTGCTTCAGGTTAGTCAAACTGTTGCATATGGAGCAAGTTCTTGCTTCTGTAAATAATCCCTACCGCTGCATGGACGTCATTTTAAGACAGAAAAGCGTCTCGTTTGTTTTATAAAATCTAATGTTCTTTACTACTGTCCCAAGGTGTAGCTCCCGCACAACGTGAAGGATCCCAACATTTTATAAAATGTAAATTGAGGAAAATTAAGTGTTCGACAAAGCGTGGTAGGTAATTGTACAGCTAGTTTGCAACTGCGATTTTGAAACTTCACCGATTGGCTTAATAGCTGCGTACGAGTGTCTTGAAAGGAACGAGAACGGTATTACGAAGATTGTTAAGGTTTGTTATTACGAAGCTTGTTAAGGTTTATACTCGACGTTTCAAGAGCAAGAGACAAAGAGTGCATAAAATAAAAGTCAAGACTGGCAGCACAGAAAATATTCAGATTCGTATTCAGATTTGAAACGCGCTCTGCGGGCTGCAGTGAACTTCACGGCGCGTCTCCTTTCGCAAAAAGGTGTACTGCATACTTTAAATGTATACCTGCACTTAAATTCGCATTAGTGCCGTAAAGGAAAACAGCACAGTCCTTGCAGTGACATTTAAGGCATCACAAGGGCAAAGTTTTCCAGCAGGATGCTACAGGTAACCTCCTCTATTATTATCTATGTAATCTTCGTTTTTGTACGAAGGGTGGTCTAAACTAACTTTCTGTAAACACGCGTTCGATCACCTAACGCCTGTGCAGCAACATAATAGGCAAATCAACGAAGCGCAGGTTAGGGGAGGGATTCATGGGTGTGTGTGTGTGTGTGTGGGGGGGGGGGGGGGGGGGGAGTTGATGGGGGCTCGGATGGCCTTCAGCAGTGCAAGTCTGTACTTTTCCCAGTTTACACTTTACGACCGTCGGAAAACTTTAGATCAATTTTCGAATTAGCGAGTTATAGACATCCTCTAGTTCCAGAAATTTTATAGAATTGTCCTTACATTATCGAAGAAAATGTAGTTGCTTCAGTATCTTGATAGATAAAGTTACTAGAGTCGATGAGCTCGGAAGACATTCTGATGTTTCTGACACCCAGAATATATGTGCGTCATCTAACACAAAACTATAACGTCCTGCTAAGAGGGCCATCGGAAATTTTCAAAAAAAATTTCGTTTTCGTCTATGGCTGTTCACTGTACGTGACAATAGGTGCTAAACTGCTGAAACTGAATGGATGGGTTGCCATAATGAAGAGAAGTCGCAGAAGCATTGTCGTTCGCCATTCAGTATAAGTGATGTAGGAAGTCACGAACTGTGTGGCTCAGTCCTGTTTAATAACGGTGTTAGTGTAATTACCTAATCTCCCCTAGTGAGAAGAGTGAGTCATATACATATCACGCCAATGTACGGGTAGAATAGTGTCGGAGATATTTTTTGAATATAGTGTTTTGAAGGCTTGTCTTCTGTCCTTGTCTCTTGAATGGTTTCAAGCCTGGCCCAGTAACTTCCTGCTCTACATTAATCTGCGTTACTCTGCATACTAGCTACACAGAAAATCTCGATAATTTATGCTGCGGATTCCAGTTCTTGTTACTCTATTCCTCTTAACACTGCCACCTAAATTATTTCATTTTTTGCCTCAACAGGCGCAATGCATATGCCCCTTGTGTTGAGCACTTTTATTACCTTAGTTATAAAACTTTATTTGGTACTTATAGGTCCAGTTCATCTTTAGCGCGTTCCTTTAGTATACGTGCCGCCAGTTCATTTATAGTTTACTACCAACCACATATGATCTCTTATGCAGGACCTAGTTTGTTCGTCAGTATTGAGCCAATGTGTGGCACATGCTTTGCTGAATAACGCTAAGCATTGGGAGACTATAAATGAGTGCAGAGAATAAAAAAACTAGACGATAACAAAGGAAATATTAAGAATATAATATTGGGAACTGTGCGTCTGCCTTGACGCAAAACACTTTCGTTTTATTTATTTTCTTCTCAAACTAGTTTCAGCGACAATATAATCAGTGGCTTTTTTGTTATCCTAAAACATGTAAAATTAGCGTCGTTATAAACATTTCAAAACATTTTTACATGTGTACTGTTTGGTTCAAACGCTCTATTCTCTGATTAGTTTTAGAATACCTACTATTCAAAGAATAGAATACAGTGCTTTGTAATGTTTGCAACGACTAATTTTACGTGTTTTAGAATAACGAAAAACCACTGATGACGAATATACTGTCTCTGAAACTAGTTTGAGAAGAAAATAAATAAAACGAAATTGACATCTTGGGTTGTCGGGTGTTCTGCCGGATATCAGCGTCGTACTTGCACGATATTTCGGTCACGTAGCTTGTAACCTTCATCAGGTGCGACCTGAGACAGTCTCAGGTCGCACCTGATGAGGGTTACGAGCCACGTTACCGAAATATCGTGCAAGTACGACGCTGATATCCGGCAGAACACCCGACAACCCAAGATGTCATTAGATCGCCGGGAAAGCCTCAAGAGTTACATCAAAACGAAATTGTTTTGCGTCAAGACGAACCCACAATCCCAGTTTTTATGGAATTACGGACAAATGGAAGAGTTTCAAGATAAAATGACTAAGAATATAGCATGTTGCTGTTGAGTACGTTACTCATTTCAAAATAAATGCTAACGGCATCGGCCTCATGGACTTTCCCCAGAAATTGTGGTCCCATACGAAACGGCGGGACACGTTTGGTGGCAGGGACAATCGAAGCCAACAGATCCTCGAATGTCGACCGGTTTCCACATTCTACAGGTGCTCACAGGGTGGAATGAGTGAGGAGGGGGTGGGGGGTGCGGGAGGGAGGTGCAGTGGTTTCCATGTCTCTAGCATGCAAGGAGACTTCACCTTTGGCTAAACAGTGCTTTGAGTCTTCCATATTTTAGACAAATATGCCATGGCACTGTGTTGATTAAACCACATTAACAAACTTCCTATACGTCCGAAGAGCGAAACAGGTACACTGTGTTATATGATGAACACCTCGATCGGGCGCTGCCAGACAGTCTAATGCCTCCATGCCTGTGGAGTATGTTTATTTAAATTTCATCCTTAAGCTAAGTTACACTGAGGAGACAAAAATGGTGATATAGCGATATGCACGTATACAGATGGCTATAGTATCATATACAGAAGCTATAAAAGGGCAGCACACTGGTGGAGCTGTCATTTGTATTCAGGTGATTCTGGCCGCAAGTCAGAAATTAACAGACTTTGTTCCATTTCACTGATGAAGTCTTCCATTTGCAGGGCCATCCAGACTTTGCATGTATTAATTCCATGGAAACGTCTTCATCGCTAAAATCTTTATGACGAGTTTCGAGTAATCATCAGATAAAAGATGCTTAGGAAAGCTCTTACAAGTGAACAGTCAAAAAAAAAAGTTCAATATCACGTGAAATTTATGTTTTTCTTATATTGCTCACTTGGATGAGGTTTCGTAAGCATATATTATCTAATGATGATTACTCGAAACGCGTCAAAGTTTTTACCGGTCAAGGCGTTTCCATGGAATTAATACATAACAGACTTTAAAAGCGGAATGGTAGTTGGAGCTAGACGCATGGGACATCGCTACGATGTTAAGAGTGTGCCGAGAATACTAAGCTCAGGCATTACCTCTCGCCACGGACAACGCAGGGGACGACGGCCCCCACTTCACGACCGAGAGCAGCAGCGTTTGCGTAGATTTGTCGCTGCTAACAGACAAGCAACCCTGCATGAAATAACAAGAGAAATCAACGTGGGACGTACGACGAACGTATCCGTCAGAACAGCTCGGCGAAATAATTCGGCGTTAATTAGCTATGGCAGCAGATGACCGACGCGAGTGCTTTTGTTAACAGCACAGCATCGCTTGCAGCTCCTCTCCTTAGTTGTGATCATGTCAGCTGGACCGTAGACTGGAAAACCTCGGCCTGGTCAGATGAGTTCATTTAATTTGGTAAGAGCTGATGGTAGGATTCGAGTCTGGCGCAGACCCCACGAAGCCACGGAGCAAAGTTGTCAACAAGACATTGCGCAAGCTGGTGGTGGCTTCATAATGGAGTGTGCTGCATTTACATGGAATGTACTAGGCTCTCTGGTCCATCATTGATTGAAAATTGTTATGTTCGGCTTCTTCGAGACCATTTGCAGCCATTCATGGACTTCATGTTCCCAAACAACGATGGAATTTTTATGGATGAGAATGCCCCTTGTTCCAGGCCAAAGTTGTTAGCGATTGAAGACATTCTGGACAATTCGAGCCAATGATTTAGCAACCCATATTGCTCGACAAGAATCTCATCGAACGTCAATACACTCAAGAGCCAGAGAAACGGGTACACCTGCCAAATATCGTGTAGGGACCCATCGAGCACATAGAAGTGACCCAACACGGCGTGGCGTGTACTCGACTAACGTCTGAAGTAATGTTGGAGGGAACTGACTACATAGATCCTGCAGGGCTGTCCATAAATCCGTAGGAGTACGAGGGGGTGGAGATCTCTTCTGGACAGCACGTTCCAATGCATCCCAGATTGCTCAATAATGTTCATGTCTGGGGAGTTTGGTGACCAGTGGAAGTGTTTAAACCCAGAAGAGCGTTCCTGGAGCCACTCTGCAGCAATTCTGGACGTGTGGGGTGTCTCATTGTCCTGCTGGAATCGCCCATCGGAATGCACAATGGGCATGGACGCAGGTGATCAGACAGTATGCTTACGTATACGTCAGCTGTCAGAGTTGTATCTAGAGGTATCAGTGATCCCATATCACTCCAACTGCACACGCCCCATACCATTATAGAGCCTTCACCAGCTTGAACAGTTCCCTGCTGACGTGCACTGTCCATGGATTCATGAAATTGTCTCCATACCCGTACACGTCCTTTCGCTCGATACAATTTGAAACGAGACTCGTACGACCAGGCAACATGTTTCCAGTCATCAACAGTCCAATGTAGGTGTTGACGGACCCAGGCGAGGCGTAATGCTTTGTGTCGTGCAGTCATCAAGTGTACACGAGGGGCCTTCGGCTCCGAAAGCCCATATCGATGATGTTTCGTTGAATGGTTCGCACTTGTTGATGGCCCAGCATTGCAATCTGCAGCAGTTTGCGGAAGGGTTGCATTTCTGTCACGTTGAACAGTTCTGTTCCTCCCGTACTTCCAGGAGTTTTTCCAGCCCCAGCGATGTTGGAGATTTGACGTTTTACCGGATTCCTGATATTCACGTTACACTCGTGAAATGGTCGTACGAGAAAATCCCCACTTCATCGCTACCTCGGAGATGCAGTGTCCCATTGCTTGTGCGCCGACAATAACACCACGTTCAAACTTACTTAAATCGTGATAACCTGCCGTTGTAGCAGTAGTAGCCGATCTAACAACTGCTCGAGACACTTATTGTCTTACATAGGCGTTGCCGATCACAGCGCCATATTATGCCTCCTGTTTACTTACGTACGGCGAACGTATCCGTCAGAATAGCTCGGCGAAATAATTTGGCGTTAATTGGCTATGGCAGCAGACGACCGACGCGAATGCCTTTGTTAACAGCACAGCATCGCTTGCAGCACCTCTCCTTAGTTGTGATCATGTCCGCTCACCGTAGACTGGAAAACCATTACGCATTCCTATACCTGTTTCTTTGGCGCTTCAGTGCAGCAAATAATCGAGAGGTCAGCTCGTACACAAACTCCTGCAGCAGCAGACTTTCGCAATTATGGACCGCTACAGAGGCGCAATGACTCAATATTTCTGCAGGGGACTTCCAACAACTTGTTGAGCCCATGCCACGTCGAGTTGCTGCACTACGCCGGACAAAAAGAGGTTCGATACGATATTAGAAGTTGCCCCAAGACTTCTGTAACCTCAATGTATCTTCAGTATACAAGAAGAACTACTTCTACAGACGAAGAGTGTCGTGGGTACGGTGCGTTACGGAACTATTCAGGTGGACATCGCAATACAGCATGCCCAGAATATGTACACGTGTAGTTTACCGCTCTGTTTCATGCTTTGAGAAAGGCCAAGTCGTCGTCGTCGTCGTCGTCGTCGCCGCCGCCGCCGCCGCCGCCGCCGCCGCCGTCAGGGACATGAGGCCATCAGACACTTTGTAGAGCAATGATTGCAGAACGACTGCTGACGAGACGAGGTGGACTCAAGACAACGGAGTGGTAAGGGCAGTAGGCTCGGATCCTTTCAGAACTACTTCACCACGGGAAGGTCTTAGGGCTATTACACCGGACCCGACGAATAGGCGAGACAACACCTGAAATAAAGGCAGAACTAATCGTGGAGGATAGGTTACTGAATGCTGGACTCAGATCTTCAAGAGTTGTTACGTCTGCGTTTACTGCTCACTCCACGCCACGAAGATGTAGACTTGCATGCCAGACTCAGCTGAGACATTACGTGGCATTCTAACGTGTTCAGTGGAGAGTCTCTTCTGTTTATAGTGGTGAAACCCAGGGTAACGTGTACGTAGACGACCAAGCAAAAGGTTACAGGAAGGAGTGTTTTTACTTATCTCCAACTCGTGGGACCAGTGTGTGAGAATTACTGGATGTGACGACAGAACTGATACTATTATTTTTTTAATGAACGCTTCGTGCTCGCCAATGAGTGGTAAGAATGATAAATTTCATTCGCTGACACTTCATGACCTGAGTACCAAATGATAAAAACACTTCTTTGTAAGTGCAGTTGCACGAGTACTACTAAGAAAATGTGTTTATTAACGTTAACACTAATCATGTATACATTTCCTGCAAACTGACTCGTTTCACATCATTTCAATGAAGCAGTCTTTCAAATGATCTACAGAACATGCAGCAAACCAACCAACCAACCAGTCATCCGAGGTCCCACATTGAAGTTGGCATCACAAACGTCTTGGAGAATGTACCTATTCTTGACTGGACTTCCCAGTCCCCTGACGTTGTCGGGTACGCGGTGTTAAGACGTACTTTCACACCATCCTCCAACCAGTGACGTTAACCGACACGGCATGTGTTTCAGGCACTCCAAGAATTTCCTCAAGATGACATGCAGAGGCTCTCTGCTGGCACACCACAACGTATACGAGTGTATTCGATCCGTGGGAATCGCGCTTCACACTGATGTTCACGACGGATGTCAGTTTCGACTGGAATGAAAGTTTAATCATATTTATAAATATCTTCATGAAGTTCGAAAAATATGACTGATGCTCCATGCTGTAACTATCAATTTTCATCAATATGTAAGCAGTCCTACAGGTTGTGGGGCACGAAAAACAATTTTCTGAGAATGCCCAGCAATTAGTCACAGAAAGCCGTTTTCCAGCGACCTCTCTTTAGGATATTTTGCATACAATGAGTGACAAAACTCTGTATTTACTGGGAATAGAATCCGGCTCTTAGCTTTTGCTCTATCAATTGAGACTTATCTAACTTATATGTCGCGAGTATTTTCCTGTGCGTACTTCTGACACCATTGTCATTACCTACGTGTGATGCACGACTGCCAGTAATTCTCAGTGTGAGCTGTAATTTCTCTGAATTTTTCGTCTTGGCCATTCTGCGAAGTGTACAGGAGGAAGTAACATGTGGGACTCTTCTTGGAACAAACACTCTCTGAGTTTCAACAGTAAACCTGTTCATGATGCACAACGCCTCTGTTCTAGCGTCTGCCACTGGATTTGTTGAGCGTGTTCGTGAAGCTCAGATGCTTACTAAGCGATTCCTCGACGTAACATGCTGCTGCTCTTTTCTTTCTCTTCTATGAACCCCACCTGGTAAGAATGTGAGGCTGACGAGCAGGCCTCGGTGGCCACGGAAGCAGTATACCCTGTGCAAGGCCGTGTTGCAGATGCAAGTCGCAGTCCAGTTCAGTGATAGCGCGTGAATGATCTATTACCACAAATAAGTTTGCTATAAAAACGCTGTCCATGGGCAAGAAATCAGATCTATAGCACAAACATTTGGAATAAATCTAGGCAAAAGCTTCAGATCTGATCCAAAAATTAAATTTCACAGCGATGCCAATGAAATGCATAAAAGGAGATCCTAACTTAGGCCCTGTTTTCTCCCCTATACATTAAAGGAAAACTACTAAAATTCTGCTACCGTTGATATTCTATAACTTTTTTTCTTTTTTTTGCTCTCCAAGCATGAGAGCTGACTCTTTCAGATCTAGCCCATTACAGCGTCGCAATTCTTTTCTGTTGCATACCAGGCAATATCTGATAGTGGGGCAGAGGGCTTCCCAAGTGGGAATGAATGGGAGAGGAATAGCAGTCCCGGAATTTCCCTGAAAACCGATGAAAACCTCCCAAAAACACTTGTCGGAGCTGAGGGAATGGAGCTATTGTAATTTTACTTCTGGGGCAATGTTTTCCATTGTTACCCAACATGATCTCGACGAGACGTTAAATATACATTCCTTTACATGCGGCAGACAATCGCAAAGATAAAGCTTTCCTCGTAGTGGGTGCAATGTGAGCTATTTCCGTTCGTACGGGAAGAAATATAAGTCGTTATATCCATTGTGTCTTTATTGTCAGCTGCTGTACTGAGGATGTGGTAATATGGTATGCTTCCTACCTGTAGATATACGCCCTCATTTCTTCTTTCCTGATCATTATGCTAAATACGAGTTTAAGGAAATGGTATGTTTCTTGGCGTTTACTGGGGCGTGATCTCTCGGGAATCTGAGCGCAAGACTCTTCTCGATGCACTGTGTCATTTTTTATGTGTCTCCCATTGGAGTTTGCTAAGCATGTTTGCGACGCAGTCGCATCAAACCTTTGGGGGCAGCGTGCTGTTCGCTTAACTATCTTTACTATGTACATTGCTCTGCAAAACATAATGACGAGATAGATAAAGTAACGTAACTCTTTGGAAGTGAATGAAAGCGCGGAAGCACGTTGCCAGTCGTCTCACACGGTGTGATGTCAGTGCGACTATGCTGCCAAATGGGAGTGGTCCCGCAATACGAGGCAACTGAAGGGACGGGAAGACGCCGAAGGACAAGATGACCGCTACATTGCGCAACAGACAATAGGGGATCCACGTCAAACATTTAACAAAATTGCAAGGTACGCACCCTCACGCGCCATACTGTCACGGCGACAGCATTGGGGTGGTCTCTTTGCCCGGCGAACAGTACGTTGTTTTCCGTTGACCGTTCCACGTCGGCAGCACCGTTTACGATAGTGCCGAAAGCATAGAGACTGGACCAGCGAGAAGTGGGATCGCGTGCTCTTCTCGAATGACAGCAGATGGAGTAGTGGTTCTGGACGTACTCTCACATGTTGAGAAGTGGGAACACTTAATACACCCAGGAAAGTTGTCAAACGTGATAGTTTTGTTGGTCCAGGTGTTACGCTCTGTGGAGGCATAATCTTGCATGGGCGTACTGGCCAAAACTTTGAGCCTACCAGTTCCCTCCACTTAAATCCTAGAGAGCACTTGTGGGGTGCGTGGAATAACTTACTGTACCACGTCCACATGCACCATTGACCATTTAATACCGGTCAAGCTCGCTAGTGGCGGAACGATGCGGCATAGGACAAGAACTGCTTAACAGTCCTGTGGCCAGTATAGAAACATGTTGCAAAGTATGCATGACCGTCCATGGTGATTAAACGCCACACTAAGAAAGACATCTCTCGCTATTTGTTACGTCCAGGGGAACGTGATTAATCGGGTTGACATCAGTGCAATTATTATCTTTGAATAAAAGTAACCTTTCTGTTCGTCTCATTGCGTATTTCTTTCAGTTATCTTCCACACAGTTCTATACTACAACAGTTATTTTTATGTATGGTCCAAGCTTAACTGAATTACGTCACTTGCTAGTGTCACATCACGCGAAAGTTACTCGTCCTTTATTTTCGCAAACCCGTGAATTTCGTTAATCGAGCTTGGCAGGTTCTACGAACACTGATCAAGAATTGGTCGAACGGGCGTTTTGTAGGCTGGCTCCTTCGCTCATGAGTTACGCTTCCTTAGAATTTTCCGACCAATTTCAGTTTACCAGACGCTCCTAACTACTTTAAGATTGACATAACTGATGGCACAGTACAACCATGCCCAATCTTTTCGTTTATTTGCGATCATTACGTTAATTTTGTGTGTACTAGTTGTTGCGTTAACCACTGAGCAGGTCTTCCGTCATTTCGTAACTGTTTTCGAATGACGTGCTCGCCTTGTAAGGGCCTACTTTAATCGCAAACAGCCTTTGACTGCTGAAGACTTCGAGTTATTTACGTATCCGCGAACAGTAACGGTCCCATTGCAGTTTCACATGGGACGAGACACTAGGAACGGCGTTTCGACATAAAAAAAGATGTAATGGTCCTGTTAATAAATCTTCAGTCCAATCGCATACCCGTTTCGTTAATCTATAAGCACGTGCTTCGTTTAGTAGGCGACACTGCAAAACTGTAGCGAAGGCTTTCCGGAAGTTTAGAAATCTTGCGTCAACATGGGGTCTCAATGATCAGAGTAGAGGTTCAAATGGCTCCGAGCACTATGGGACTTAACTTCTGAGGTCATCAGTCCCCTAGAGCTTAGAACTACTTAAACCTAACCAACCTAAGGACATCACACACATCCATGCCCGAGGCAGGATTCGAACCTGCGACGTAGCGGTCGCGCGGGTCCAGGCTGTAGCTCCTAGAACGGCTCGGCCACTCCGGCCGGCGATCAGAGTAGAGGCTTCACTTTCTCAGCATGCGAAGGGTATCATTACTCTCAATTTCCCAGGTCGACAAGCAGGTGACAAAAACTGAGCAAAGTATCTCCTACCTTTATTATGTCACAAATTCTTTCAAACCATTACCGTACCGGGCGAGGTGGCGCAGTGGTTAGACACTGGACTCGCATTCGGGAGGACGACGGTTCAGTCCCGCGTCCGGCCATCCTGATTTAGGTTTTCCGTGATTTCCCTAAATCACTCCAGGCAAATGCCGGGATGGTTCCTCTGAAAGGGCACGGCCGACTTTCTTCCCCATTCCTTCCCTAATTCGATGAGACCGATGACCACGCTGTCTGGTCTCCTTCCCCAAGCCAACCAACCAAACCATTACCGTCACTATTATCGTATTAGGTACGTGAAACGAGTAACTACTTATTAAACGAAAGGGCCAGAACCCTTTCATCTGGACCGATCACATTACTCCGCCCCACTGTTCATTCTTCAAAGAACTGTTATCTTCTGCTTAGTCCGCTTGACACTTTGAAATAATCTTGACAGATTTTTGTAAAACAATGACATTCTACAGAGGTACTTTTATGTCTTTTTTTTATAAAACCTTGTGTGGACTAGTGTTTATAAAAGATTTGTTGAATCTTCGACAGTGTAATGTGGGCACTTGAAGCATCCAGTGAAAGAGCGTCTGACTTATTAGGTGAATGGCTGCAGGCTGATATACCTGCAACTCTTAACTCACTTGACTGTGTAGATGGTTTCAAAAAGTCTGTACCACCTCTGGGGACCTCTCCTTGTAAGGTCTATACCGCTCTATAAAAGGAGATAAATATATTTTAGAGAATATTTTTATATAGTATCTTTGTATGCTGATGTACATTCAAATCTTTTATACAGTTTTAATTCTGGGTCTTCTTATAAAAGCCTTATCAAGGATATTTAGCGCTGCAATAAGAATCTAAAAATCATTGTGTCTAATCGGAGAGTAGCTGTGATTTCCAACTCGATTTCCAGAACAGTAATCTTATGTGACATGCAAGCTAAAATTAGTATGGTAGAGATTTCTCAAAGTAAGTAATTTAGCCATGCAGTAAAACTAAGTGGAAACAACATGTATTCTTTTGGAGAAGACGAGTTTACTACACGATTTCGTCTCCTTTTTAAATAACTGGTAGGCCATATAACACTGCTATTGCTAACTAACGTGCATTATTTGGATTAACTCGGTACAGCGTTGGCAGAAGGCGCGTTTAAGGCAGGACCGAAAGCATAGCTTCCAGCGCGTCCCCAGAACAGCGTTGAGCGGCCGCTGCTTATCGTCGAGTCCTAAACAAGAAACAAAGAAAGCCACTTATCGCCGATCCCGAGAGAAACCGGTGCCTACCGGACCGGCTTATAAGGTTCCATGGAAACCTCACTCGTCGCCGCTAACGGTGTGCGGAAGTAGGAAAGAGCATCGCGTACAAACTTGCTGCGGTTAGAAAGAGTTCGGAAAGACTAATAATTATTTTCGAAATAACGATGCTGGCTTGGTTTTTGCTCTGAACCCTACCAATACCCTTTCCTATGTGGAGGGTTATTTTTTTCTCATACCAACAGCAAATGGGCAACCAGCAGCATCACAAACCTTTCTCTTCCAAGAACCCTGCAGAGGCGTTTAGAAACGCGAAATATCGTGTACAGTACTGCATGAAAACTCAAAACCCTATACAAGATAATTCATCGCCGAGCTAAGGTCTATATAATCCGTGAGCCACCTTGCGGTTTGTGATGGAGGGTGGTTTGTGTACCATTGCCCCTCTCCTGTCTCCCATTCCTGAAGCGAATGTTTCGCGGGAAGAACGATTGCTAATAATTTGAAGAAATGCATCTGAACCAACAGCTGTACAAATACACTTTTCTTCTCTACCAGTTGCGGTTAAATAACCACCTTCACAGGAGAAAAAGCTGTACAATGGTGAGTCATGAATAAATTATTAGCTGTAACAGCTACGGATAAAGTTTTCTATTAGTATCAAGATAATTTTAGTTCATCGGAATTTGTGGAGCAATTGTATGAGCGTTTGACTGGAAAGTATTCGTGACTCATCATTGCACAGCTTTTCCTCCTATGAATACGGTTATTTAACCGAAACTGATGGTGAGTAAAAGTGTATTTGCACAGCTGAAAGGTCAGAGACGAATTTCTTCAAATATTTGGCAGCTGTAAACATAACTTATAAAATTTCTGATTGGTAGGAATACTCTGTACGGGCTCGAATCTCTCTAAATTTATCTTCTTTGTCTTTCCGCGAGATATATGTATTAGGAAGCAGTATATTGGTCCACGAACCATGGACCTTGCCGTTGATGGGAAGGTTCGCATGCCTCAGCGGTAATAGATAGCCGTACCGTAGGTGCAACCACAACGGAGGAGTATCTGTTGAGAGGCCAGACAAGCGTGTGGTTCCTGAAGAGAGGCAGCAGCCTTTCTGTAGCTGCAGGGGTAGCAGTTTGAATGAATGGATTGAACTGGTCTTGTGACATCAACCAAAACGGCATTGCTGTGCTGGTACTGCGAATGGCTGAAAGCAAGGGGAAAGTACAGTTGTAATTCTTCCCGAGGGAATGCAGCTTTACTGTATGGTTGAATGATGATGGCGTCCTCTTTGGTAAAATAGTTCCCCATTCGGATCTCCGGGCGGGAATTACTCAGGAGGACGTCGTTATCAGGAAAAATAAAACTGGCGTTCTACGGGCCGGAGCGTGGAATGTCAGATCCCTTAATCGGGCAGGTAGGTTAGAAAATTTAAAAAGGGAAATGAATAGGTTAAAGTTAGATATAGTGGGAATTAGTGAATTTCGGTCGCATAACGAACAAGAATTCTGGGTGAATACATGTTTACAAATACAAAATCAAACAAGGGTAATGTGGGAGTGGGTTTAATAATGAATAAAAAAAATAGGAACGCGGATAAGCTACAACGAACAGCATAGTGAACGCATTATTGTAGCCCAGAGAGAGAAGCAGCCCACGCCTACCACAGTAGCAACTAGATCCGCAGATGAAGAGATTGATGAAATGTATGATGAGATAGAAGAAATTATTCAGATAGTTAAGGGAGACGAAAATTTTATTGTCAGAGGACTAGAATTCGATTGTAGGGAAACGAAGAGAAGGAAAAGTAGTAGATGAATATGGGCTTGGAGTAGCGAATGAAAGAGGAAGCCACCAGGTAGAATTTTGCACAGAGCATAACTTAATCATAGCTAACACTTGGTTTAAGAATCATGAAAGAAGGTTGTATACGTGAAGGAGGCCTAGAGACACTGGAAGGTTTCAGATTATATAACATAAAGACAGATTTAGGTACCAGGTTTTAAGTTCTAGGACATTTCCAGGGAGCAGTTGTGTACTCTGACCACAATCTATTGGTTATGAACTGTAGACAGAAACTGAATAAACTACAGAAAGTTAAGAATTAAAGGAAAAGGGACCTGGATAAATTGAAAGAACCAGAGGTTGCAGACAGTTTCAGAGAGTATTAGGGATCGATTGACAAGAACAGAGGGAAAGAAACAAAGAAGAGGAAGAAGAAGAAGAAGGGGTAGCTTTGAGAGATGAAATTGTTAAGGCAGCAGAGGACGCAGTAGGTAAAGAGACGAGGGTTAGTAGAAAACATTGGGTAACAGGAGAGATACTGAATTTAATTGATGAAAGGAGAAAATATAAAAATGTATTAAATGAAGCAGGCGAAAAGGAATACAAACTTCTCCAAAATGAGATAGACCTGAAGTGCAAAATGGCTAAGCAGGGATGGCTAGAGGACAAGTGTAAGGATGTAGAGGCATATATCACTTGGGAGTAAGATAGATACTGGCTACAGGAAAATTAAAGAGACCTTTGGAGAAATGAGAACCACTTGTATTAATATCAAAAACTCAGATGGAAAACCAGTCCTTAGCAAAGAAGGGAAAGCAGAAAGGTGGAAGTAGTGTATAGAGAGTCTGTATAAAGGCGACGTACTTG
Source organism: Schistocerca nitens (assembly GCF_023898315.1). Lineage (NCBI taxonomy): Eukaryota > Metazoa > Arthropoda > Insecta > Orthoptera > Acrididae > Schistocerca > Schistocerca nitens. The sequence continues at coordinate 714,189,422 of NC_064615.1, forward strand.
AGGACAATACTGTGGAAACGGAAGATGTCTAAGATGAAGATGAAATGGGAGATACGAAACTGCATGAATAATTTGACAGAGCACTGAAAAACCTGTCGAAACAAGACAATATTCCATTAGAACTACTGACAGCCTTGGGAGTGCCAGCCATGACAAAACTCTTCCATCTGGTGAACAAGATCTACGGGACAGGCGAAATACCTCCAGACTTCAAGAAGAATGTAATAATTCCAATCCCAAAGAAAGCAGGTGTTGACAGGTGTGATTGGCAATGTTGACTGGAATACTCTCTTTAAAATTCGAAAGGTGGCAGGGGTAAAATACATGGAACGAAAGGCTACTTACAATCTGTGCAGAAACCAGATTTCAGTTACAAGAGTCAAGCCGGCCGCTGTGGCTGAGAGGTTCTAGGCGCTTCAGTCCGGAACCGCGCTGTTGCTACAGTCGCAGGTTCGAATCCTGCCTCATGCATGGATGTGTGTGATGTCTTTAGATTAGTTAGGTTTAAGTAGTTCTAAGTCTAGAGGACTGATGACATCAGATGTTAAGTCCCATAGTGCTTAGAGCCATTTGAATCATTTTGAACAAGAGTCAAGGGGGATTGTAGCCTATGTTATTCAATTTGTATATTTAGCAAGCAATAAAGGAAACAAAAGAAAAATTTGGAGTAGGAATTAAAATCCATGGAGAAGAAATAAAAACTTTGACAGAATTACCATGTCGTCAGCAAACAGAGACAGAGCAGTTGAACGGAATGGACAGTGTCTTGAAAGGAGGATGTAAGATGAACAACAACAAAGAGGAAATGAGGGTAATGGAACGTAGTCGAATTAAATCAAGTGATACTGAGGAAATTAGCTAGGAAATGAGACACCTAAGGTAGTAAATGAGTTTTGCTATTTGAGGAGCAAGATAACTGATGATGGTTGAAGTAGAGATGATATAAAATGCAGACTGGCTATGGCAAGGAAAGCGTTTCTGAAGAGAAATTTGTTAACATCGAGTATTGATGTGTCAGGAAGTCGTTTCTGAAAATATTTGTATGGAGTTTAGCCATGTATGGAAATGAAACATGGAAGATAGCTAGCTTAGACAAGAAGAGAATAGCAGCTTTCGAAATGTGGTGCTACAGAAGAATTCAGAGGATTAGATGGGTTGATCACATAACTAATGAGGAGCTACTGAATAGTATTGGGGCGAAGAGGAATTTGTGGCGCAACTTGACTAGCAGAAGGGATCGGTTGGTAGGGCATGTTCTGAGGCATCAAGCGATCACCAATTTAGTATTGGAGAGAAGCGTGGAGGGTAAAAATCGTAGAGGGAGACCAAGAGATGAATACACTAAGTGGATTCAGAAGGATGTAGGTTGCAGTAGTTATTCGGAGATGAGGCTTGCTCAGGATAGAGTGGTATGGAGAGTTGCATGAAACCAGTCTCTGGACTGAAGACAACAACAACATATTGGTAGGCTCTAGAAACGTACGCTCTCAGAACTATAGCGGTAGACAATTCCGGGGAGCAGAATGTCCCTCTTGCAGTCTGTGCCACTGGAGCTGCTGACAATTTCCGTGCTAATTAAATGAACCTCTCCTTTTAATCTCCGTTTCTTCTACCAATCGTATCTGATACGCATCCCATACTGAAGAGCAATACTGAAATATCAGTGGAACGAGGCTTTTGTAAGCTGCTTTATTGGTTGACTACATTTCCTCAGTATACTTCCAAAGAATCTCAGTTTGGCATCTGCCGTAACTGCGATTAGATATTTTTAGGAATTAGCTGCTTTCAGTACTTGTTCTAGAATCATGTAATTATAATGAATCTTTCTGGCTATGTATGCGCAATATGTTGCATTTGTTTATCCTGGGCATCAATTGCTACTCCATGCACAGAACACCGATCTTCTGCAGGTCTTCCTGCATGGCACTAGAATTTTCTAGCATTGCGACTTCTCTGTATACAAGAGTATTATCCGTGAAAAGCCTCAAGGAACTTGTGATATCTACAACGGCCTCGGCTAATTGTATATACCGTGGAAAGTAACAGTCCTCCCTTGCGTCTGAAGATTTTGTTGATGACATACTGTATTTGTTAGAGTCCATTTAACTCAGTCATGCAGTTGGTCTGATATTATGTAAGGTATTTTGTTCATTAGATGGCAGTACGGAATTTTATGTATGTACTTTCGGAAGTTAAGGAACGCAGCATCTACCGGGGCGCCTATCTTTACTGATTCTGGGTCTCGTGGGCGAACTGAGTGGGCTGGGTTTGACACGAGCGTTGTTTCCGTAACACTTACTGATTCCTACAGAGGAGATTTTCGATCTCCACGATGTCATATTACGTAAGAGTAGGTAAATCAAGATGTTTTCGTACACTGCGTGGTGGTCTATTTACATCATAACGACTCTTGAATGCAAACCGTTCTGAAGAATATTGGCAGACATCGGGAACCTCTTAGAATTTCAGGGCTAACGTGTTCAGTACACTTTTTCTGTATTATCTGTCCTAAACGACATCATGTAAGGATACAAACTGGAGGGCTGTGATGATTTACAGAATTGAGAGCTAAAATCGTCTAAGAAGAGAGAAATCGTCTAAACTCGCGAAAGTTTTTCACGAAGGTCCCCGGAAGCAACGAACATGTCAAAAACTCTGTACTGAGGACGCCTCTTCGGACGAAACAGAAGTTCAATGCCACACGAAACAGAGCATTTCACACTGGTCACTGGGCGTGTTTACGCGGAGGAAACGCTTGAATCATCCTCCAGACTGCTTGCTTCTTACTGTAAAATATGTATCCGAATTTCTCGTGATTTGAAAGGCAACATTAAGATATTTTATCCCTTTTACACAGCTGAATGAACGTCTCTTAACTTCCACACTTACATGGCAGTAATAGAAAAACGTCGGCCGTTACTGCTCCTCTGCAAGCCCGTATCCACGTACTGCAGGACCAGCTGCACTACACCCAGTATGTTACGGGAGCTAAGTGCGTCCTGTGTTACAGGTGGAGGCGAACAGTACACTTTTCGTATGTCCATCCTTGCGATTGGAGGTTGAGGGACTTAGGTCGTTCACTTATGTAACAACATGGAACACTTACAGCCTTGCGGTGTTATTTGTTATACGGCCAACGAAAACCAGTTATATATGTTAGCTACTGATGGATCGTGTATACGGATGGTGTTAACCCCGTCAGCGCCAGTTAATGACTGAAGATGGTGCACAGAAACTGGTAGCCATAGAATAAATGGAATCGCAAGGACGGCTGTAGATATTCAATTTTATTACATAAGAACACTTTTCAATTGGACGCTTGAGAATTGAGTCCACATGAATTTGCTTGTGGACTGACAGACATCTGATAACTTTCCTCACAGGTAAAAGAACACATTCGCGGGGCGACACTACCTGCTGCCAACAACAAATTCTACACAGTTCAGAGGCCCACGGTGGCAACTGGCAAATGACATGACGTAGAGAAAGGGAAGTCAGAAAGGGAAAGCCCTACTCTATGACGGGGTTATTCACTGACTTCTCTGATCGTTTCAGAAACGACTGAATGAAACAGCATTCTCCCCATTTTCACGCCTGCATAACCACGGTGTGCAGACATACATTCACAATCGCAGTAATAAGTGAAATACTGATGATACTGAGTGAACACTTCAGTTTTATATTCATTACTTTATTATTACTGTTGCTGCTGCTGTTAGGCTAAAGGGACATACGAAGCCAATATATAAGCAAATTGTGTCAAAACATATGTTATTCTTGAATTATTAGTAACTGTGATACATTAAAAGTAGGGCTAACAGCAAACTATATTTGGGGAAGGCAGGGTAGGGAGAGTAGAAAACGAACTGTAACAACCCCCCCAGAATTGATCCGCGCCTATGCAGATGATTAACAACGACGCAGCTGTTCCAGACGGCAGTGCACCAGCCTCTACAGTGACAAATACAACTATTTCATCGTCTCTGATTAGCGTGATTTATTGAACCATTGCAACATTTTTTTGGAGTTCATGCCGGGAGAAGATTCCTTCATCCGTCTTCTCTAAAGTAAACGGAAGTTCACAAAAAAGCAGTACACAAGTTATTTCTAACTAGTTAATTCGACAGATTAAAGAAGTTCTGCAATGGGTCTCGAACCGTAAAACGCGGCTTTTCTCTTGAACGCCCATGTGTGGCAGGCACCTTTCCTCTATCAAAGCTTCAGAGCTGAAGTTTCATTCTACTTGCGATATCAATAAGTATAGAGGGGAATACAAGCTATGATGTAAGCAGTTACGACGTATGTCCCGCACTCGGTAGCTTGCAATATTTTGTTTTTTCCGTAGTTCGGTTTCTCTCATGTTTGAACAATTATGTGTATACAGAACTACAAAAAAGCTGTTAACGCTGGTTCGCGAGACGTTTCGACGGAAATTTTAAGCGTCTTGTGTTGAAACAATGCCAAACTGGAGGATCAGTCATACTGTGTCAAAATCAATGGTTTACAAGGGGGCGACAGAGGGGTAGGTACTTCCTCGTGCCTGTTCTCCAGTAAGAAGTGTCAAATGGTCTGTGAAAAGCTCGAGGAGACGCCCTTCCACGCCACCCCTTCCATCACATTCTCTCCCTCTCTCCTGCATATTCTTTTCATATAATGCCTGTGCAACACAAAAAATTGAAGTAACGAAAGCGATACCTCCACGTACAAGTCTGAGAAATCCAATGTCTACATCAAGTGGATACATTCAGTTGCTAAGTAATGGGAGTGCAGTAATAACCCGTTTTTAAATTGCTTCAGTACCCGCAAATCCCGAACTTAAGAATTTCACTGTCTCATTTTTGTAATTCCTAAAAGCTGTTGTAGCACTTTAACATTCTGCATGAGAACTTACGGCGTGACCAGCACAGTTGCTTTACAGCAATTTCACAGCTAACCTGCCAACAAAGTTACACACATTTGCTCGCCACCTTTTTGACAGAAAACATTCATGACTGCAGCTGCCTGCATCCCGAAAACAAGAGGTCGCGTCCTGTAATTTGCACGAAACAGCTATACTTTCCTCCCTTGGTTCTGCTTCCCATCTGTGGCTAAATAATACAGGTTTTATGCAGAGACTGAAATGAATCGGCTGGATCACTGTAAACATCGCCGCAATAGCTGTACGCTTTTTGTAAGCAATTTTCCAAAGTAGTTGGTTCTGATGAAAACACTACAAATACTGCAACTGCTCTTTTTTCAAAACGTCCTTACATTAGCGCCGCACACAACTAGTCAGACAATATGAACTGAACCACCATATTACATCAAATGATACTATCACCGCTGGACAGTTGAATAGAAAAAAAATCCTCTTCGTTGTAGGTGACTGAAATGATAAAAAATCTAGTAATACTGGTACTCGTAAATGTTTTGTTAAGACGATGAAACACTAATATGGTCATAGCTCCAGCTTTACGCCTTTCTGTCACCATAAAGTAAGCAAGGCAAACAAATGTCGCACAGAATAATATTCATTTGCGACCTCCCAAAATGCACGATTTAGTTTCATCGACATTATTTTAGCATTACATTTTGCTATATACTAATTTTTGAACCATTATTCTTGAACACTGAAGAATTTATTCGGAATTGTGGTATTCAGAAATGCTATATAGGGCATTAGACTGCTTGTTGACAAACACTCTGGGCTATGGAATTCAGGAGATACCAAAACATACACGAGACGACAGCGAAGAATGTGGTTGATGCATTGTGTCTGTGCTGTCTAAAAAAGGCTGTGTCTTTAAGACAGGTGTGGTCATTACAGTAATTGTGACTGCAGAAGCGTTCACGGCGGCGTCCTGCTTCTGCCGCGCCTCTAGAAAGCTTCGCCACAAACAACGCCCAACGTGGACGCCACCATCACGCCCAAAGATGGCTTCACGTACAATAAAAGGGTTACCTACTGGATGGCGACATTTAACCAATTGGTATATGGTACTTTGAAAGAAATATGCTCCACTTGCAGAATCGAACTTTCGATGTTGCACTGAAACACGGCGAGCAGGAGCAGTTTGGAATCTGAGCTACATACACAGAACTGAGTTATATACTAGTACTGGCGGCACAATCACAGGAAACAATTTGGCAGGCTGTTCTCTTACCCCAGCTGCCACCTCCTCTGCCCAGAACGGTGCCCTCGTCTCTGTTGTAGAAGAATCTCTGAAATTTCTCCTGGCCACTGAGTTCCGGCGGTCTCCTAAAGCCTCCGATCTCGTAGCCGTCCGGACCGTCTTCGAAGTCGCGCAGCTGGTATGGCATTTTGGTCTGTTGCTGCATCATGGGCCGCGATGACATCTGCACTGGGGCTCGGAACAGGCACGCTCGCAAGTTCGGCACACCTCTACTTCACCGCTCCCTCGCCCTACGCTGACTGGCGCAAGAACCGTTGCGCATAGTCGCTGCACAGCCAGGTTGCGAGTCGCTGCCGCAGGGCAGCCAACTTAACCCATGCGGACAACGCTGGCGCGCTACCTTGCGTTTTTCCAGCCTAGGTCCAGGCGTTACTTCGACGAAGGCCTCCTTTTTGTTACTTTCTCTAAGCACGACGAGAGTTTCGGTTACTTGCAGCGAAATAGTGAAAAAGTTCTTTTTGTCGCCTTCTTATGCCGATTGCTTACCTGTACGCTGTGAAATTTGAACCAAGCGCTGCGCGAGCCACCTGTCTTGCTTAGCGAAGGACGGTCGTCTACCTCGCAATTGCATCAACAATTACGTTTGAAATTCGCCTCGGAAGACAGTAAAAAAGCTGAATACCATTGTAGTATATCATATCCCGTGCGCCGTGGATAGTGGTCACTTTACGGTCAAAACAAGCAGTGGTCTCAAGTTCGCCTTACTCTTAAGTCGCGTATACCCAAAAAGTTTGCGTTACGACTTCTACCATATCTGTCCTCGTATATTTATGAGAAACTATGTAACTTAGATGGATGATGTACAGACCTGCAATAATTTACAAGATGTGTTTAAGTGGAATGTATAGGCATGTGGCTGTCGTAACTGATGTTGTTCCATAGCTTAGTGGATGACATGATAGTTGGTTAAGCTCGAAACTAGTCATCACGTAATAAAGGAAAACTAATACTGCAATCTGGACAGCTCTCTGCAATTCATTGCTTAATTAGGTCAATTGTATGAGTGACACGTACAATACCCTTATATAATTTTATGGCTTAGAGGGATTTAGATAAATGCCCCGCCGCATATTTCATGGAGGAACATTCCTCTTAACCAGTAGTGGAAGGGAACTTTGCACTTGCCTGCTGATGCAAGTAGGTTTCGTTAGGTCATATTGATGCATCGAAAAGATGAGCTAGTTAACCAATTTGTAACATTTGATTATTGTATTTATCAGTATTGCTCCTAATAAACTTGATGAATGCAAACGTAAACAATTATCGTTGATAAATGCAAGTGCGAAAACTAAATAACAAGGCGGGACGTTCAACGAAATCATTTATAAAATGCTTGCCAAGGCAAATAGCAAAAGTTTGTGTATCTAGCATCATGTCGAGCGCAACTATCGCTACACAAGCCATCTTCATCAAAAATAATATCCCGTTGCAGTGCAAGCACGGAAAGGGGAAATGTGATGCGCCAACGATACAGGAAATTAACGAAGAGTTCAGACGACTTGGCCTATACTACCTGTGATTACGTGAACAGCGCGCACACGGTTTATGACATTTGATCAACTAATAAAATGTTAATTCCAATGCCAAGCGTGTAATGTATTAGCTCAGGTTATAAATGTATCGAAATAGTTGCTGTAATTCAGTGGCCAGTATACACGTCTCTCAACGAAACGCTGATGCACGATAACGTTGAAATCCCATTCTTGAACGTAAAGAGGAATGTAGCATACAATACATACGAACAATTGTCCTCCTTCGACTACCAATGTGTCAGTACTACGGCTCGATTTATACATGCACTCTCACAGATGTCACATTCATCAACAGGATTATATACACACATTAAAAAAGTTTTGCATCACCCCTGTTCCCAGAACTCCTGAAGATAGACGTTGACTGTGGATATTGTATCACAGACACAGTCCCTTTGACTGTTCAGAGATGTCACTAAATCCGTCCAAAGATATAAACAACCATGCATGAGCAGCGCCCATTAAACGGAGGGGGCCCGACAGCCGATCATTTCCAGTCATTCCACGAGGAAGGAGGTCGGCTCGTGTTATCTGTAGTTCAACCACGCCTAGACGGTCAATACTGCCGTTCGATTGCGTCCGCATTGTTACTTTGTGCCAGGAAGGGCACTCAACAAGGGAAGTATCCGGGCGTCTCGGAGTAAACCTAGGCGATGTTGTTCGTACATGGAGGAGATACAGAGGGACAGGAACTGTATATGACATGCCTCGCTCAGGCCGCCCAAGGGCTACTACTGCAGTGGATGGCTGCTACCTAAGGATTATGGCTTGGAGGAACCCTGACAAATGGTTCAATGGCTCTGAGCCATGGCTCAGAGCCATGACTTAAATTCTGAGGTCATCAGTCGCCTAGAACTTAGAACTAATTAAACTTAACTAACCTAAGGACATCACACACATCCATGCCCGAGGCAGGATTCGAACCTGCGACCGTAGCGGTCGCTCGGTTCCAGACTGTAGCGCCTAGAACCGCACGGTCACTCAGGCCGGCACTCCTGACAGCAGCGCCACCATGTTGAATAATGCTTTTCGTGCAGCCACAGCACATCGTGTTTCGACTCAAACTGCGCGCAGTAGGCTGCATGATGCGCAACTTCACTCCGGCGTTCATGGCGACGTCCATCTTTGCAACCACGACACCATGTAGCACGGTACAGATGGGCCCAACAACATGCCGAATGGACCGCTCAGGATTGGTATCACGTTTTCTTCACCGATGTGTGTCGCATATGCCTTCAACCAGACAATGGTCGGAGACGTGTTTGGCGGCATCCCGGTCAGACTGAACGCCTTAGACACACTGTCCAGCGAGTGCACCAAGGTGGACGTTCCCTGCTGTTTTGGGATGGCATTATGTGGGATCGACGTACGCCGCTGGTGGTCATGGAAGGCGCCGTAATGGCTGTACGATACGTGAATGCCATCCTGCGACCGATAGTGCAACCACATCGGCAGCGTATTGGCGAGGCATTCGTCTTCATGGACCACAATTCGAGCCCCCATAGTGTAAATCTTGTGAATGACTTCCTTCAGGATAACGACATCGCTCGACTAGAGTGGCCAGCATGTTCTCCAGACATGAACCCTAACGAACATGCCTGGCATAAAGTGAAAAGGGCTGTTTATGGACGACTTGACCCACCAGTCACTCTGAGGGATCTAGGCCGAATAACCGTTGAGGAGTGGGACAATCTGGGCCTTGATGAACTTGTGGATAGTATGCCACGACGAATACAGGCATGCATCAATGTAAGAGGACGTGCTACTGGATATTAGAGGTACCAGCGTGTGTTGTGTGTCTTTTCCGAAGTGTTGCGAACGGAAATCATACTGTCGCTGGGTGTGATTTTTATATCTCTTGCGAACAGAAACCAGACTGTCGCCGTGTTTTTTTAATTGTCTGTCTACTATTTTACCTGTCTGCTTCCTGTGTATTTTATTAATTTTATTATCATCGCCAACCTTTTGTTTTATGTTTTAACTTTCCACAATTTCCCGCCGTTTTACAATTTAAGTCACCGTTTTATCGCCTGCTTTTATTGTTTGTTATCTCCTTCCTGTGTTTTAAAAATTCTGTAGGCTGAAGAGCGGCGTACTAAGCTGCTGCTAGCCTTCCCTCTTTGGAGGGAATCGAAAATCAATAAAGGAAAAAAAAGTGGGCACTACTATTACCAACAGCAAGTAAAACGGATGAAAGGAGCAAGTTTTTTTCCAAACAAATCACACTGCGCTAACCGTCGACATTTGCAACTATTCGGCAGTGCAGTACAAATACAAAGATAAACGGTGCTACAAAATCGAACAAAATGCAATTACTCTGTAATTAGTCACTGGAGAAGTCCCATGCACCAAAATATACCAGGAGAACCCCTAAACTTTTTCGGTGGAGATGGAATTTACCCTGTATATAGGCAGGAACTACGCCTACTTGAAATAGGTACGTGACTCAAACACAACGAAAAGCGGCGCATTACTGTCACAAGGGGACCGCACCTACTCATCGCCACCAACTTCGTGCAAATTCACGCTACATGCAGGACTTGGCCAGAAATGGAAGTGACAGAAATGCGAGCTCCAGGGTGCGCCAGTCGGTCAAGGCATGAGCTCCCAGACAACGGATTGCGCAGCGGAAAGAGAGCGGGTTGTCACATGGGTACCTATGCGGAAACATTTTTTTCTAATTTTCAACTGCTTCGTTACTTATGCTGCAAATAAACAGAAAAATGTGCAGTATATCACATTTATTAATATTTTCATAAAAGCATGAAAAAGAAAGGCAAAGGAACATTTTGTGGATGGGTACGTGGCAAAATGTAGGAACGTCCTCATCACTTCATCAAAATCTGGAAACTTACAACAATCTTATACAAACATTTCTTTACTCATGTGAGGAAGTTTTACATGCAGGAGTACAGAAATCTTCCGTTAATTGACTAGTGGGGATGACAAGCAAATCCACAATGATACGGCGAAAGACTTTTTGAAGATGAAGAAGATTGCCATCTTGCAGTATGAAAGCGATTCGCCACAAATTCGCACTACTATTTTGCAACCCTGCAATGTCTGTTTTTATCGTCAGGTTAGGACTGACCAAAAAGCTTCAAAACTGCTTTTGTCTCATCGAGAGAGAAAAATAAATCACATCCCGTAAAGACCGCACTAAAATACATTCCGTTACCAATATTTGGTGAAATGATGCATTACGCGTAGTTCGGTGCCATACTGTGCGATGAGAGAGAACTTTTCATGAGTGTAAACCAAATTTATTTTCCTCTGGACATTTTAAAACCTCTATGTAATTGTAAATATGCGGAGTATATATCGTGTACACGATGCCAAGAAAATTGCTGTTTCGCCTGTTTCTATGATAAATATCCCCCGAGCACGTGTAAATCATCAGCACTAATACAATAAAAATATCTAATTTTGTATATGACGTTCTCGTGTCCGCCACGCAATCCCCGCCTCAAAATCTAATTGCAGTTCCAAATTTCCATTAACTTTCCATTTCAAACCTTCATGCCTTCCAGGAAAATACAATACAGCGAGTATAGTGAGTATTTTTTCGGTTTTTTCCAGCCTAAGTAACATAAAAAATGAAAATAAAAAGAGCTTCCGCGTAGAGACTCGATCCTACGATCCCCGCATCACCATTCTGGACTCTTTTCGCTGCGGCAACCACCGTATGGAAACTCTGCTGATATAAATGGCTGATGCATCTCCCAGCTGGCACCAAAAAGGATTTTTTTTCCTGAACGCTTAGCCATCTGGAGCTCTCTCTTCTGTCACTTTAATTCCTGGCCAAGCCACACATATGCCATGAATGTGGATGAAATCGGTGGTAACAGGTAGGCGCGGTCCACTTGTCACTTAATGATGTGAGCAAAGTTCCGTAACATAGGAAATGTTCGGCGCATGCCGTTGAAAGACTAATCAAAAGCAGCTGCTCACCTTAACTTCTCGAGAAAATCGAACGCTACCTGGGAAACTATTATCTGCAACCACAGGTGATTAGTTGGCGTATCGAGCTCGCTTGCTACTCGTGGCCTTGGCTCAGGGAGTGGGGGCAGCGAGAAACTCATGGCACAAAAGCTCACGAGGCGACTCTGACACGTACGCAGCCAAAGGGATTATGTAATGATAAATGATCTGTGACTGGAAATTGCATGCACTAAACTGAGGTGACAAGAGCCGTGGGATACCTCCTAATATCGTGCCTGACTCCTTTTACCCAGCGTAGAGCAGAAACTCGACGTGGCGAGGGCTCAAAACGTCGTTGGAAGTCCCCTGCAGAAATATTGAGCCATGTTGCCTCTATAGCCATCTATAATTACGAAAATGTGAGAGTTTTTGGCACGAACTGATCTCTCAACTATGTCCTATAAATGTCCGATGAGATTCATGTTGGGTAATCTGGGTGGCCCGATCATTCGCTCCAACTGTCTAGATTGTTCTTCAAACCAATTACAAACAGTTGTGACCTGGTGACATGACCCATTGTCACCAAATCCATCGTTGTTTGGGAACATGAAGTCCATGAATGGCCGCAAATGGTCTCCAAGTAGCCGAGCATAACCCGAGGACACAGCCAATTCCATGTAAACAAACCCCACATCAGTATGGCGCCACCACCAGCTTGCACAGTGCCTTGTTGACAACTTGGATCCTTAGCTTCGTGGGGTCTGCGCCAAACTCGTACAATACCATCAGCTCTTACCAACTGAAATTGACTGCCATGGTTTCTGAGTCGTCTAGGATTTAACCGATGTGGTCACAAACCTAGGAGAGGCGCTGCAGGCGATGTTGTGTTGTTACCAGTGGCACTCGGTCGTCAGCTATAGCCCATTAAAGCCAAATTTCGCTACATTGTTCCAACGGATGCCTTAGTCGTACATTGATTTCTGCGGTTATTTCACGCTTGTCTACTGCTCTCGGTCGTTAAATGAAGGCCGTCGGCGTGGTGAGAGGTAAGGCACTCTTTTAACACTGTGAATCTCGGGATATTAAATTCCTTAACAGTTTCCGAAATGGAATGGCCCTTGCGTCTAGCTCCAACTACAATTTCGTGTTCGAGGTATGTTAATTCCCATTGCGCTGCCATAATGGCGCCTGAAACGTTTTCACATCAGTCACCTAGTGCAAATGACAGCTCCGCCAATGTACTGCTCTTTCAGACCTCATGTACGCGATACTACCGCCATCTGTATACGTGCATATCGCTATCCGATGACTTTTTCTTCACCACCTCAATGTAAAGGTAAACGTTTGATGACAACATTATTTCATTACCGTAATTTATTTATCTTTTCATTTTCTTGCGCCTCTGTTAAGAAACATGATACTGTTATGCCGACAGTGTTTCGTGGCAGTCGGCCGCGACCGTAAACAAACGAGAACTTAGACACACCGAGGGGAAAGAAGCGGTACAGGGGAGTAAGCCCGCCTCTCTCTCGAAGGACTGCCATCCTATGTCCGCGTTCTGTGCTTCCATGAAAGCAAAACTGACATGAGGGTCATAGGGACCGCTGACTCTTTTCATTGTGGTCAGAGTCGCATTCGATTCCCGTTTGTACAACAGGATGTCTCTTCATTATTTTTTTAAAAAGAAGGCGTGCAATCAACAACACAAAACAAACAAGTACGCAAAGCATTTGATAGTGACTACAGCGCAATTGTATGCTGCGGTTGGCAGTGGTAGTTTAAGCGACCTCTACCGGTATCTTGCGCAGCCATAGTTCGAAATATTCGCCACCTAAAACTGCCAGGAATAGTGCCCGCACAATATCAGAAAATGATCACACGATCCATTCGTTGAGCGCTTGCCTAGATGCAAATCACTTATCTACTGTAATCATATTCCGTTTATGAAGTCATTTCATGATTGTTCAGGTGAGGTATTAACATTCTTTATGATATTTAAATGAAAAATAAAATTAAATATGCAAGATACATGATCATAAAACAGTATCAGTTACTTTAATGCGGTAGAGGTTGAAGATAACGTAACACAGTGCATGACAGGTTTTCGCCTAGAACGCACAAAAAGTAATTGTAACAGTAAACAGGGAGCTGTGTATCATATGCGTACAGGACTATTTACACAGATTCTTTATGTTTCACGTTGTCAGATGTGGTTGTCTTTATAAAACAATTTACTTGTTCCTCTTAGCTTTATGAATAATCAAAATGTCATTGACACGAACTGGATCGATACAACAGCGCTCCTCGGACACAACTAACAAGGCCTGCCTCGCTCAAGTTTCTGTCGCTTGCAGCGCTACTGGCGGAAATGTAAAGGACTTCTTTCGTCTCATTGGACAGTTTGGGAAAAGCACAATCGTTGGCCTTCCGCCAAGACAAAAATCATCATCTGGGCAATCCACGTTCAAATATCTCTCAGGTTCACTTTTACGTCTAGAAGTTGATAAATTGATTGGCGACTCCGGGGCGTGTTGTGTGCACCACGACCAAATAGTGGATAGAATTGGAAGGAAAATCAGCAAATACGGCCAATGCTGATTTTCCTTCCAAGTTGATAAATGCCAGCTCCGCTAGAGGGGATAGGATGTTTTTTCTCTTCTTCCACAACTACGCTATCTCACTTCATACGAATTGTAAGAGTTCCTTGAAACCGGATCAAAAAATATGGCCATGTAGTGAGAATCCTTAGTTCGTTAACGACTTTCTCTTTTACGAAGGTTTCTGTCCGTCGTTTCAAGCAATTTAAGTACTGAATTGTTCTCTTCACTTTGTCAGGAATCTAGTAAACTAAATGCCCAAGGCGCTACGAAATACAAAGTCCGTTCCATTTCATCCTCCAGTTCATTCAAGTAATTTATGACTTGTTTGAAATGTTCCAGGAATTTGATTATACCATTCATTATATCAGGCTGATACGAAGATCCTCTTTGTTTTTCTCCAACTGCAAATTCTCAATGCAATTTTTTTGAGACTGAAGTGAATCATGTAGATGCTATCCAATTTCAACATCTCAACGTAATGTTTCTTTTGTTTTCTGTTATTGGTATGAAATCGGACCATTTCATATACCCTACAGTTCCATGCACTGTCCGGGTGGATTTACAAATGTCAGGCAATTCTTCGCTTAGGAATTTTTCATACACTACGTGCCTTACGCTATGTTTACGCAGTCAACTGCACATGGCATACTTTCTTGTTGTTGAAAAGATTGCTCGAAGTTCGGTTCTTTGTCCACTAAAATGCCATTTTGCTTGGTTTAAGAGGATATGTATCTCAGACACTTTTCCCTGTAACCCTGTAAGAATATTATCACTTGTTTTTGTAACAACTGGAAACCTTGTTGTGAGAAATAGCAGTTCACACCTGTCAGAGTCTACGATATTAGTGGATATGCCAAATAAGATAATGTATATAGAAAATCCAAAAATCGCATGTCATAGCACACTCGTTCTGGCTAATGGCTTCCGTTACTTTAAGCAAGACTTCACTTGTCAGTTGATTAGCTGTATCTTGTGTAGGTCGTGACGCAGGTCTTGGAGCAGACAAAATCTGTTTTGCACTCACTGTGCCATATTTGCCACCATCGCCGATTAGCTCTTGTGAAAGACTAATAAATCCTTATCCAGGACACTGAATGTATGATATTTTTGCACTTAACGTCTTTTCACGCTCATGGTACTTCGCCTGTGTACAGGTAACGCTTCTCATACTCGTCTGCAGCAATGAACGTATCCTGTGATTCTACGTCGCTTCTACTAGTATTCGTAGGACGTCCTCTTCCATCCTCACAGTACTGCGGCAAACGACACTCAAATGTGTGCGAGTCTGACAAGCGCAATGGGACCCGCAGGCACGCGACACCTGATGTCCATCGTCGGCTGCTGGCACACAACGTACATCGAAAGCTGTGAACAAATCAATGAAGATTTGCAGAAAATGAATGCGTGGTGTAATGACTGGCAGTTATCTCTCAATATTAGTAAGTGTAACCTACTGCGTATAACAAGGCGAAAATCCCCATTAATGTACGAGTACAAAATAAATGCCCAGTATTTGGAAGCGGTAACATCCGTCAAGTATCTGGGTGTCACTATTCGAAATGATCTCAAATGGAATGATCAGATTACACAAGTAACGGGTATGGCGAACTCTAAATTGCGGTTTATTGGTAGGATCCTGAAGCGATACAGTCGTTCAACAAAGGAAATAGCTTACAGTGCGTCAGTTTTCCAGTATTAGAGTATTGTTCGTCTGTATGGGTCCCTTACCAGTTGGGTCTGATTCAAGAGATTGAGAAGGTGAGGAGGATGGAACACACTTACAGATACACGGCGCGCTAAACGGAAGCAGCTGCTCACTAATTCCGAAATCCAATCTTCACCGAGGATATAGAGCATATATTATTACCACCAACTTTCAAATCGCGCAGTGATCACCATTCAAAGATAAGGGAATTTAGAGCTCGTACTGAGGCGTTCAGACAATCGCTTTTCCCCCGCGCGATCCGCGAGTGGAACAGAGGGGGAGAGGGGAATGGGAAATATGACTTTGGCGCGAACTGTTCCCTCCACCACACACCGCTTGGTGGCTAGCAGAGTATATATGTAGTTGTAGATATGTAGATGTAGATCGTGGCTGCGAGTATGCGATGAGCTTATGAGTGTCTCTGAAGGCCGCGGTGACCGCAGCTGTCTGCAATACTTGTCACAGGCGATGCACTTTCTCAGTAAACTGTCTGCCGGGGGCTCAGAACTGTACGTACGTATGCCACTCGCTCGGCAGTGTGCGGTCGACAGTGGCAGTGCAGTGACCTTCCCCTTTATTGTGGACTCAGCAGCATAATGGTGCGGAAATAAATTCAATGTACAACGCAGTAGGGTGTAAACAGTAGCCTGACAGTAATAAGAATATACAATGGGCGTCCAATAAGTAAGGCAACATTTTTTTTTTGAAAGAAGGTTGGTTTTATTCAGGAATCAAGTACTCCATATTACTTCCTACTCTTTTGGCTACAGAGCCCTATTTTCAATGCGACGTCCTTACGGCACCTCATTGGGAGGGGCTGTATGCCTCCACGCACCCCTCTCCATATCGACATTGGAGCCAACGTCTTACTCCACAACAACGTCGCCATCGTCCACGTAGAGCATTCCGCGGAGTGCATCCTTCATTGGGCCAAACAGTTGGAATTCGGAAGGCGCGAGATGCGTGCTGTAGGTTGGACGTGCAGGAACAGTCCAATGAAGTTTTGCGAGCTCCTCTAAGTTGCGCTGATTTGTTTGACGCCTTGCGTCGTCATGAAGGTGAAGTTAGTTTGCATTTTTGTGGCGACGGACACGCTGAAATCGTTTTTTCAATTTCCTGAAGGTAGCACAGTGCACTTTAGAGTTGATCGTTGCACCATGAGGAAGGACATCAAAAATAATAACCCCTCCAGAGTCCCAGAAGACCATTGCCATGACTTCAGCGGCTGAGGGCGCGAATTTGAACTTTTTCTTCCATGTATTGCCGTTTTGTTTCCGGTTCGAAGTGATGAACCAATGTTTCATCGCCTGTGACAATGTTCCACAAAAGATTGTCATCATCAACCTCCTAATGCGCAAGTAACTCCACACAGATGGTCCTTCCTTGTTCTTTATGATCTTGTTTTAGGCTGCGGGCACTCACATTTGAGTGATGGGCGCGTTTGTTGGCACTACCAACAGAGATGTCCAGCTGTGCAGCGAAGTGTTTCATTGTGATCCGCCGATCACCTCGAATGAGAGTGTCCGCACGTTCTAACGCCACAGGAGTCACAGGTGCGTGCGGCCGGCCGGCACGCGAGAGATCCGACAGATTTGCAACGACCTTGTTGCGATGATGACAGACGACCCGCCCAACGACTTACCGTGCTTTTACTCACTGCTAGGTCTTCGTAGACATCCTGCAAGAGCTTATGAATATCTATGATGATTTGGTTCTTCATAAGAAACTCAGTGCTGCTCTCTGCTTGGAACGGACCTCCGTTGCAGACGCCATTTTGAAGGTTACGTATAGCACCGCCACGTATCGAATTTCATCAAGCTATGGGGGCTGAAGCGGGAATATTTCCACGATGTCCCACAAAAAATTTTGCATTTTTTAAATCCAAACTAGCAAGAAAAATAAATGTGTTGTATTACTTATCGAACGCCCCTCGTAGAAAATAGTTATGTGTAAATTTAAATATATATATATATATATATATATATATATATATATATATATATATATATATATTTTATCTGACTGTTAAGCCCTTCTGCTTCAGGAACGATAGACGTATCAAGTTGAAATTGATGCTACGGTCCCTACTGATGTAAAAAGTCTGAATTTCGAAGTCAATGCAATGAACAGATCGGTCATTATGTCATATTTTGATACTGGCTAACTCACTCGTCATAAACGTTTAGGGTACTTCCCATTGACCAAGAATCATAAAATTTGGCAAGAATCAAGGTTCCACAATACAAGTAAGCAATATACCCGAAAACTGTTCATTTATAAATATGTCACACAAAAAAATATTTTTTTGCCGCTTTGTTGTCCGTCTGTCTGCCTGTCCTTTTTTGCAGGAACGGTTAGAGGTGTCAACTTGAAATTAACGTCAAATACAAAGGTGTGCTGTCCCTTGGCGGTGTAAATAATTTAACCTTACACGCCAATATAATCAAAAGATATGGCCATACATGTAGTGTATTTCGACACTCGCAAATTCACTCATCAAAACCTGAAGATGAACTATTAACACACATATCGCACCTGGTCGTCCAGCGATAAAGTGCGAGTCTGGAAACCCAATGACCATGGGATCAAATCTCGTTCCGACTACGGATTTTTCCGTCTTCGTTGTAATCTAGACAGTAAAATGGTGTGACATTTTTGAACCCAGAGACACGATCACTGGTATAGAAAAGGCAAACACTCACGACATACTCCGAGAAAGCAGAGGATGCACTAGGAAGAAAAAACGTTGTCAAAGTGCAGCGGAGGAAAATCGGAATGAAACTGAGAAACACTGACATGGATTGAAAAAGATATCACTGAACCAAACAATTTTGCTGCGTTTGGAAAGATCAAACATAATACTGCAGTAGCAAAAAATGGAGTGCAAATCAGGAAATAATTAAGGCACGTGAAAGTAGACCAGAAAATATTTAAGGCACGTGAAAGTATAGGTAGATGGCTGGAGAACACTGTGAATCTGTACAGTGTAGAAGTTTCGTCCAGCAGGGTAATAAAAGAGGATGATTGGTTAGGAAAAAATAGATTGTGTTGAACATGACAGGTTGCCCAGTGGCTTAGGGACCGATGGCCCTTGTAGTCTGGTCACTTCAATCCCACAGACCAACCAACCAACCAACCGGCCAACCTAGTGGCTTATGACTTAATTTTTACAAGTTAGTACGCTGCTCTGCAAAACTTAAGGAGGAGATAGTTAAAGTAACATAATATATTAACAACTCGGTGGAAATGAATGAAACTGTGAGAACATGTTGCCAGAAGTTTCCCAGTTGTACCCAGAAACGGGGACCTCACGTGGCGTGATGCCAGCATAACTAGAACGCTAAAGGGGCCTGCCCCGCCACAGTAGGCAGTAAAAGAAACGGCAAAAGACGGCGTGTGTCGATAGTTACGGTGCACTGTAATGGTATTCATCATTCCCGCAGACAACATCTGGATTACTTCACAGGGAACAATAACTGGGAAAATGCAAGAAGGACCAGTGTGACGAGCGTAGTCCAAGAATTTGGTATTGCTCACAGCTATGTTTCACGTGCATGAGGAGCTTTCCAAACCACTGGCACTGCTGCTCGATGGAGAGGAGGTGGTGGAGCACGATCAACTACAGCAGCAGATGGCCGTTATGTAGTGCAAGGGTGAAGAAAGAACATGTGTAAACAACGGCTGCAGCTGCAACCACATTTAACAGAACTGCTACAGACGCTGTCTGACGACCCACAGTGGTACGGCGACTGCATGGGGTGGTCTCTTTGTCTGACGACCAGTACGTCGGTGGAACAATTTGCGATGGTGCCAAGAGCATAGTGACTGGACCTACGAGAAATGGGATCCCGTACTCTTCTCGGAAGAGAGCAGATTCAGTTTGAGTAGTGAGTCTGGATGTACCCACTTAAGGCGAGAAGTGGAAACACTTAATGCACCAAGAAAATTTGTCGAACATGATCGTCTTAGTGGCCCACGTCTTATGGTGCGAGAAAGCATAATGTTGCATGGGTGTCTGGCCTCCAAATCCTTGAACGTTATTGTGACTTTGTCCTCTTCCCCACATTCGTATTTAAGGGGTGTATTGGGCTCTGATTTCATTTTGATGGATAACAACGTGCGACCGCATCGAACAGCGAAGGTGGAAGAGGTCTTGGAATGAGAGGGTATTCGGCGAATGACTGGTCGCCGTTTCCCCAACTTAAATCCCATCGTCTGTGTGTGGGACACGATGCAGAGACATAGTAAACCACGACCGCATGCACCAACGACTATCCAGGATTGTTCAACTGCCCCGGTGGAGGAATATAACGCGCTACCACAAGAATTCCATACCAACCTTGTGACTAGCATGGGAGCACAATGCTGGGCATGTTTTGCTGTCCGTGTGGACCATGCACCATGTTATGAAACATAATCCACCTTTTGTAATGTCTAGTGGATCGTGGTGAATTGCAGTTACTTCAGTGTAACTAATGTCGTTCAATAAAAGTATCATTACTGCTCGTTCCATTGGGTATTTCTTTCAGTTATGTTCTGTACTAACGGTAGCACTTCCTTCTATGTATGGTCCAAGCTTCATCGAGCTATGTGATTTTTTAATGACTCATCATTCAAAAAATACCTTCGTTCTTAAGCTTTGCTCACGACTGTAGTAATAGGAAGGAGAATCGCGGCTTGTTAAACATAGTTGGGGAAGGAGCCAGTGAAAAAGAGGAATAATTTTACAACTACTAGGCAAAATTACACAAAATGTTCAAAGCCAGAGAGATGTCAGTGATGACTGAGGCACATGATGAAACTCATTCATCTACAGCAATATCAAATATGTACATAGAAGTGAGGAACAGAATCCTGAGAAATTCAGATGACCAATGAAGAAGCGTCTGGAGACGCAAGCACAGTAGTGCGATAGCAACCTGACTGTCGCTCGACGTACGGCCCTACAATAAGGAGTGATGGTATGGGGTGCCATTTCATTTCATAGCAGGAGCCCTTTGGTTGTCATCCGTGGCGAGACACCCTGGGCTCACATTTGAGCAAGATAACGCTCGCCGGCCGGCACACGGCGAGAGTTTCTACTGCTTGTCTTCGTGCTTGCCAAACTCCGCCTTGGCTACAAATTTCGCGAGGTATCTCTCCAACTGAGGACGTTTGGAGCATTACGAGAAGGTCCATCTAACCAGCTCGGGATTTTGAAGATCTAACGCGCCGCCTGGACAAAACTTGTCTTGAATACCTGCTTAAGTTGCTGAGTTAAAAACCCTGATTTAGGCCAGCATCCTTGTTTCAAATGTTATGGTTTTGTCTTGTGTAGTATGAAGGTGTAAATGCAAGTGTGCTGTTGTAGCTTATTTATGTTTCAGTTAAGTGGAGCACAGTGCATTTCGTCCGGTACGGTGGGGGCTGGCATCGGGGATTGACGACTTGGCGGTTGTCAGCGGAACTGTGATTTGTTTGATCTGTTCCATGTGGAGGCCCTCTTCCTCGGTCACGTCTTATAAGTTGAGTATTGTTTCGCTCTTTGTTTCTGGCTCCATCAGGTCGTTAAGCTTGGTACCACGTTCCTTCGCTCTGGCGAATGTACTTTGGGCTTGAAGTATGACTTCGATCTTTTAATATTGAGTGGCACTCTGTCATGAGTGCCCAATCAGATTCATTAAGGCTCCACTTGGTTAATTGTCCTTTTTGATCATTCAGGATGTTGTTATTTGTACCTTGTGTGTGAGTTGTAAACGTTTAAATTTTTATAAAGAAAGGTTTTGTGTGTGTATGTTACCAAGCAATCTTTAGATACCAAGGGTTTCTTTTATTAATTGTTTGTTATTTTAATTAGTGTTTATCCGTACTGACATCTATTTGATTATTCTTTAGCCGGAAGTTTGAGCACCGACTGCCTTCAGTAGGGAGCGTTAAGATTTTAGAAGTTACCTTTTTATTCCTTGTGTTTCTAATATGTATTACGTTATTCCCTTGACATAAAATGTTCTCTTAGCCCAACTGTTAGTTGTTTACTGTATTCAATTAATGACTATAATTTATGTCTGTTTTTCTTTTAAAAATAAATGTTGTTAGTAAATTTTGCTACATTTTCAATCATTTTATATAGTCAGCACCACGGGTTAACTTTCGTTGTGGCGTCCCATAGCAGGATAACTTTCATTGCGGCGTCGCCTGCCAGAATCTCGGATTGATGGCACCTTCTGTGACCGTCAGATCGCGTTGCCTAGCTTAGTCATTCAATTTGACTCCCTTGCGCAGAATTTAGGATTGATGGCACCTTCTGTGATCGTCAGATCGTAGATAGTGTTGCATAGTGAAGTTTCTGTTCCCCAAGGTTAATGTGGTGCACTGCATAGAATAGATTCGCGTCGCTGGCGTCTAGACGTAGTACTAATATTTAAACATTGTATGTGTGTATTTTCATGTTGTGGTTGTGACTTCTATGTCATTTGATTATTTGTTTCTGAGGGCGAATGGCATTGTGCTTATTTGTTAGGATAGATTGAAATTTTTGTTTGTTAGCACAGACAAGCGTGCTGTTATTTGAATTCGTTGTCAGGTACTAGGAATCAGTAGCTCACGGGAGCGTAATTCAGAGTACAATCTGTGTGGAATAGGAATGTGTAGCGTTTAAATTCGTTTGGGTCAGAGTTAGAGTGCATGCTTACAAGAAGCAAGGCAAGTTTGCTACAGAGTAGCGGAAGTAATTGTGTTCTGTTAACCATGGATCCACGTCAGATTATTAGCGGTGACCAGGCAGATATTACAGGGGATTCTCAGGTAAATGCAGTTACAGACCGGGCAGAAATGTCGAACGTAGAACTTGCCGAGTATGACAAGTCTCAGTCAGGTGACGAAAGTGAACAGGAGAGCGCATTAAAACGAAATGTAGGCGTTGCTGGTACGACACGCACCATCAGTGAAACTGGCAGACCAGAATCACGAAAGAAACGTCACATAATGATAGAATCTCGTTCATCTAGTCCGGAAGGTGTTAGCGGTGGATCCCAGTTTGAGGCTCTCCTGCAATTCAAAAGAGAAAGAAAGGAAGAGACAAGAGGCAGAGAAAAAGAGACGGGAGGAAGAGGAGGAAAGACACAAATTAGTCATGAGAACGGTCAAAGACGGTATAGATGGAGTTAAAAAAGAGACCGCAGGATTCCAATAAGAACTAGAGAATGTCCAGAAAACGACAGTAGAAACGCGTGAGGTCGCGGACCAGGCGAAATGCGATGCCAAAACAGCGCGATTGGTAGTGCAAATAGCACGAAAGGACCATCAGTGGCCAAAGAACAAGTTAAACTGGCAAGAACTGAGATATGTAAGACAAAAAAGGTGCTTGCAGCTCCCCAAAAGCGAGGCAAAAAAATAGTTCAAGAAACGTAGGAAAAAATGAGTGAGGCGACGAAGCGAATTAAACAGATAGAAATCAAACAGGCCGAACAGGAATTAGGAAGTTAAAGATCAGCAGGCCCGAGTCGACGCGCATCAAAACATGTTGGCTAAGGACGTTCGGCAGGCACATGAGCGGCAGCGCAGTTGCAAACACAAACTCGTCCGGTAGAGCGCCATCCAGAGGCTCGCAGAAGTGAAGAAAGTGTTTTGCAACTCTCCGAACCGCTATGTGAGGACATACCCGCTGCACATGGGCGAATGCAGCAGGAATATCCTCCTGTCGTCGTTAACACGCAGCATGTTAGAGACCGAGTCAGAAAACAATTGTACACGTCTGCGGAGGTCAGAAACGTTATTACGTGAATCTGACAACACGAGGGGACACCATAACAGTGCATAAGGATCGTTTGGGCACGGATACATGGAATCACGCGCTGCAAAAAATGGTTCAAATGGCTCTGAGCACTGTGCGACTTAACTTCTGAGGTCATCAGTCGCCTAGAACTTAGAACTAATTAAACCTATCTAACCTAAGGACATCACACACATCCATGCCCGAGGCAGGATTCGAACCTGCGACCGTAGCGGTCACTCGGTTCCAGACTGTACACGCGCTGCAGACGAGAGGAAAAATTCGTACGGCGGATACGTCGAATCTTTCGACCTCAAACTTCTCTTGACCATCCAGAATTTTCAAGTCTACAAGGAGGCAAACAACGCATTACATCCAAAGACCTGGATGGCACAGTACGATCACGTGCTATCAGAATCTTGGCCACTGAAGTACAAGCTCCACTTTATCTGTGGTTTCTTAGAAGGGTCGATTGCAGCACATATGCGCGGAGTTGCGGAGAGTTGTCGCTCCTATCAAGAATTTAAGGACGCATTCCTTAGTGCATACTGGTCGCAAGATACACAGCAGATGATAAAACAGGAGATCATGTAAGGAAAAAAATGGCTCTGAGCACTATGGGACTTAACATCTGTGGTCTTCAGTCCCCTAGAACTCGGAACTACTTAAACCTAACTAACCTAAGGACATCACACACATCCATGCCCGTGGCAGGATTCGAACCTGCGACCGTAGCAGTCGCGCGGTTCTGGACTGAGCGCCTAGAACCGCTAGACCACCGCGGCCGGCCATGTAAGGAAAGGACTTAGAAGCGTCAGGATTCCGCAGTCCTGTCCAATTCTTCGAATCCCTGGTCAAGAAGAACCGATTCTTGGATCAACCGTACAGTCCCAAGGAAATTGTAAGGCACGGCTACATTAAATTATCTTTACGTTACCAGAAACTGCTCATCGGTAGATGCAGCGATTCATTCGAAGCTTTCCACAGTGAGCTATGCGAACTCGAGTACTTGAATGAAATTCACAACTCGTGGGAAAGGAGTAGAAATAATGACCGTAACTGGCCAGATTTGCCAGAGAGGAATGACGATGGACGAAATGGGGGAAAACATCGATCGAATTGAAACAAAAATTCAAACTTCAATGCGAATAACCAGCCATTATGGGAAAACAGAAGAAGACGAGGAAAATAATAATAACAACAACAACTACCGACGAATCGGAAACTGGAGAGAGCAACAGAACTCGAACCAGGATCAACAGGATTCTAGGGACCGACAGCAAAACCGTAGCAGGACATATAACGCTCGACGTTAATGGAATGACCAACGTCGCGAATATGTGGAACTGAGGCCACCTAACCCACCGCTGGGTCACGCAAAGAAAGTTCAAACAGGAATTGATACACAGCCGTGGCGGACTCAGCTCAAAACAATGCCGCAGAAACTATCGGAACGAGCGATATTAACCTGTTAGAGTACTAAGGTACAAGAGAACTGCAACAGGAAGAAAAGGTCCAGTATGTACACAATCTCTATGGATGAACTGTTTAACGTAATTTAATGTTGATATTGTGCTGCTTAGCGTAATTTTCCATTTGTTCTATTTCGGTGTTATTTTGTTTGTTTGTCATTTCCATTAGTTTTTAACATGAGTCCTCGTTGAACGTGGTCAAATGAGTTGTGTATTTCTAACATTTTCACGTAAACATCTACTGGCAGGTGTCAGATTGAATTAAAATTCCGTTGAAAATTATATGTCGTCACCAATTGTCACTTTTTGTGGCGTACCAAACCAGGCACGTTGCAATACTGAGTACTCCAAACAACTGAATACTGCTATTAGTTCTTTGGACCTCACAACTGTTGTCCGATTTCCGCAATTGAGCATCGTACTCTGTCATAGCATTGTCGTAGAAGAGCCTTCACAATGATCACCATGGTCGATGAAATTGTTTCTGTTCACCTTCCGTGGTTTCTTGTACACTGTAAAAAGGGACGGATGTACGTCACTTAATGTTTTTCGTAGTGTCTAGACGGTAAATCGTGCCATAGAGCATGTGCGTCTCGATTTTCGGATGTGTTTCTTATGGTGTTAGCATTCCACGCTTTAGGTGTGTGTCGACGCTAAGACTCGGTGTGATATGAGCCATCGCCTGTCGTGCCATGTAGCATGTCTTGTGGTGGAATTTTGCCAACGCCATGTGAGCGGTGAAATTTTGTGTATGGGGAATTAGCACGGACAAGTGCAAGTCATAGTAAAGTGGCGAACCCCAGACCCAGATATAGGAAACAGAAGCTAAATGACGGACCATGGATGAGAGTTGTATTAGAAAATTACTTATATAGCGCATAATGTTCGTGTTTTATTTCAGCAGCAGTGATACTGACAGAGGAGGCAAGAGGTATCCTTGTACTAAGTATAATTACGTGTACAAAATCATGAAATGCCACTTCAAAGTTTTCAAACAAATCACAAGCACCTGAGTGAGTGGACGCACTTCCTGGCCACCTCGGCGTCAGCAAACAACACCGAAGGACGTCGAAAAATAGGAGTATACAAGGATTAAAATGCATGAAAATTCACTTCGTAATATTGGCAACAGCATAAGATTGTACAATAAGTTAGTATTTAGTATTGGGAGATGTCTGCACGTTTCGTGGAGTAGCGCCAGCGTAAAAATTAATGTGCATGACAGGAGTAGAACTAACCAAAAACTAACAAGAACACGTGCACACACAAACAAATACATCTCACACCACATAGATTTACGTCCATACAACGTTAACAGGGCCCCGCAGTCATTAAATTTATTTTTGAATTTGCGTCCTTAGTAATAAAATAAATAAATATATTAAGTAAAGATAAAAATTATGTATTCGTCAGTATTTTTTCTGTAAATTGATTATATCAATGGCCGGCCGGGGTGGCCGAGCGGTTCTAGGCGCTAAAGTCTGGAACCGCGCGACAACTACTGTCGCAGGTTCGAATTCTGCCTCGGGCATGGATGTGTGTGATGTCCTTAGGTTAGTTAGGTTTAAGTAGTTCTAAGTTTTAGGGGACTGATGACCTCAGCAGTCCCATAGTGCTCAGAGCCATTTGAACCATTTTTTTGATTATATCAATGTAACGACATTTGTGAGAGAATGTGGCACTTGACCACACTTGAGGACTGTGCAGGCTCAGGAACCACCCACACAGCAGACTGGACGTCATGGCCCACGCCAGCCAGTGGGGCAAAGCGAGCGGGCATCCGTAATGACTCTCAGCTGTGGCAGCCCAGGTGTGGGAGACCCCCACTGCAACAGAACCAGACCGCAGCCAGCTGACATGCCTACATCACACAGCCCTCTCGTCTAACAGTGGGGGTGATACGTCTCAAGCCAGCGGAGACAGCAGGACGCCACCAGGTGCTGACAGCAACCCCTAGTGGCTGACGACCCGCCAAGCTGCTAATGGAGGAACGAAGAGTCTCATGGCTCCACAGTCGACGTGCACGCCTGGCCTAACCCACTCAATGGGGTGTCGAAAGGGATGTGTACCGTATACAAAAGGCGAGCTAATCCGATGCCCCGTGCCGGCGGGCGCGTTCTGATGCAGGGATGCCCCAAGTCCCGCTAATGCTGAATGGATTTCTACACCAGGGGGCAGGTTACATGTCAAATGCAATGCTGTCACACCAGTCACTGAGAGCTAACTGCTGCCTGACCGGGATGACACCAAGAGTCCAGCTGCAGTTCGTAAGCTAACCAAAGATGCCGGTTGCTGCCCAGTCGCAAAATACTGCCTTGAGATGAGAGGGAATACCAGAGATGTCTGCCGCACTTCTGCCACATCATACGCTAAGTGAAAGGCCATTCCACTCAGGTACAAATCTCTGTCCTTCAGTCCTATCAGTCACAGTTTTTGCGGGTGCATAAGTGCCAAATTTTCAGTTCGTGTGACATTTTCAGTTGTAAATTTTGTCTCCCCAGGGACCCTTGTGGAGGGAGCAACAGGATACCTTTTGTAATATCATTATGTAATATCTTTTTGTGTTTTTATATGTATCAATTGAATTGTCTTGATTGTGACATATATGTTGTTCTGCACATTTAGTAATGCTCTGATTATGTGCCTGTATTTGTTTTCATGTCATAGAAAATAATACACAAATTACACCACTTAGGTAATAAGACAAACAGGTTAAACAAGTGATTTCCTTGTTCATTGAGAATTGAGAATGTTTGTGTTTGATGAATGTGACCAAATGAGTGGTAGAGCAGGGGTAAATCAATGAGCACTGAACAGTTTATACTCCAGGACATTATAAATTATTACAGACATTAGACATATCTGACCTCAGGATATGGTGTAAATGGGTATATTTCTTTGTTGCAAGGCCTTTTAACTGCCAATCAAATGTTTATCAGAAGACTGTGATGTAGCAATGACTCCTCGATCTAAGATAATTCGTACTACTCACAGCAAACTTTTCATGTGCTATTGCTGGCTTGCAACTTCATGTGAGTGAATGAACCCTGGAATGTTTGAGGTCAAGCTACGATGTGTTTTAGCCACGGGCAATCCTGATTGGCAAAGTTACCTTTTTCACATATATATCGGTTATCAGGATGAGAGCCTCCTAGTATTTTCAATGATTTCCTCTAGTTCATGTCACATGAAACAATATTGAAGTGAGACACTGCCCATGCATAAATCAATGACAGGTAGGGGGCAGTGAGAGAGGACAAGTTACTCTCTCACCTATTTTTCACGTACGAAAAATTATTAAAGATTTTATTAGAACCCGACACACCTTGAGCGAGACTCCAGAAAGTTAACGGCCTGAGCAGACATTGATGGAGCTTGGTAGGACGCTAAAAGCATGAGGTATTTTTATGATTCTTAGCTCGCAGAAACGGCTTGTTGGGAGTTGAAAGCAATTGGTGGCGAGCCCATCCCTTAGTAAATCTTGCCGGACAGGTCCACAGCCACACAGAGCAGACAGGGCAGCCCTTCGTCGAGACAGGTCTCCAGCAGGACAATGCCACTATACGTGCAATGGAACCAGCCAAAGACTGAACGGATATGTATACATGGTGGAGTTGTAAACCAGGCATTGTGTGCACCACACGTGATAAAAATTCACAAGTTTTTGTGCTCGCCAATACTGCAAATAGGCCTGTGACTCACTTCCGCCGACCGCCTCGGTTGTATAAGAAACTTCGACATCTGAGAAACGTTTAGAGATAGAATCTTTATTACACTTCGTAGCTAGGACTAACATGCTCCAAGGCACAGGCGATTTAGATAAAGATCTTTAAGATAGTATCTGCTTGTGCCTTGGGAAGCTACGCTACTTCAGAGGAAAACATCTTCTCCCTCTGCGAAAACTTAAAAAAGCCGTAACTGACGGTTTCTTTTTTTTTTCCAGAGATGCAGGTTTCTTAACTGTTGCACTGGTTCGACATGAGTTTGTGCTGTCGTGTCGGAGGGGAGATTTAGCGCCTCTAAAGCCCTGTGATTGGCTCAAGACGGGGTGAAGGAGGTGTCGTTCATGCACTTTGCGGAAAAACGGAATTTTTTTATCCGGAGAGGTGCGAGGCACTCAGGTTCTGGACTTCGGTCTGGAAGTGATCTTCTGGTCGAAGCTCTGGCATGGATGGTTGATGCTTTGGACCTGTCCTTAGAGTGACTTCACTTGCAAGTAGTTAGACTGGAGAGCCTGTGGGGAAGCTCTTACTGTATCGACAGTGTGACTTCAAATGTCTCGGACTACTCATTTTCCGAGAGCACACTTATTCGTTTCTGGTTTACCAGTCTTGACGTTTGGTATCCTTGTGCACTCTGTCGTCTAAGTGAGCCATATTGGTCCTTGGTACGACCAGTGAATGGGTGTGACACACACTGAAATCTACCGTGATTTCAGGGCTCTGGTAGAGAGTAAATTGCGATCCATCAACCTGATCGCTAGATCGTGGGATTTTGCATTTCTTTCGTGGCCGCCATCGATTCAGAGGAGCCGCCATACGCCTCGCCTCCTCCACACATATCTCGCTAGCTGCAAGATACACCGCTGCACGAAGCAAACAGTGTACTGTACTGCCGCTCCGGCCTTGTCAGGGCGTACAGATCTCAATCGCTACTTTCTCTCGGCTGCACCTGTATAGCCTTCTGTACATTAACAATCAAAGTCTGCTCAGCGTCAGATCAATTCAGATTGTGTTATCCACACTTTTAGGGCCAGAGTACTTGGCTCGCTTCTGCCATCCAGGAATCTTGTCCATTGTTCCCTCAACCCAACTGTTAGCTGTTTACTGTGTTCAATTAATAACTATACTTTATGTCTGTTTTTCTTTAAAAAATAAATGTTGTTAGTAAATTTTGCTACGTTTTCAATCATTTTATATAGTCAGCACCATGGGTTAACTTTCATTGTGACGTCAAATGCCGGGATAACTTTCAAGATTATTAAACTCCAAGCTGTTTTGTTGTATTAAATTATGTAATGTAAATAAAATTGTTTAACACAAGCTGTGTAAGTTTGATATTATGTCCCTGCTGCTTTCTGTGTAAGGCTAAGATGCAAATGCAAATGCAAATGCCCCCCCCCCCCCCCCCCCCCTTGAGAGTCATATACACATGGTGTGGAGGGACTTGCTGCACGTTACCAGGAAAAAGTAAACTCGCGAAGATGGAATCATACTCAGTTGAATCACTTGTCCAGCTTCATAGAGCCATAGTCCCTGTCTACAGAGTTTCTTCAGTTAACTTCGATTCGCTGTGATGCTGTAGTCACTTACAACTTCCCGAGTATAATTTCAGCTTATTCCGATAGGTTGTTTGGATGACGATTTTTTTTACAGTAATTCGCTTGGTAGCCCAATCAACGAAGGAAAATTAGGGAAAAAATTCGTGTCGTCGCAAAGTTTTATACAGTATTAGGAAGACGTGCCATGAACAACATACTAATAATCCAGAACGGTGAGGTGCGAGCCTGGGGAAGGATGCGCATGACCACAATATAGCGACCAACCCTCCATCACGCTTTTATCCGACTCAATACTGTTACATCTCCACATATGCAATTTAAACCTTAATATGGCTCTATTGAACTTAGACGTGGTAGGGTACACATATTTACGTATTTAATGTTTGTTCTTAGCACCTTTCATTTAACAATAACCATTAATGTTATACCATTAAAACGATGTTTTCAATAATCTGCGATTTTTCCGTCCCCTGCAACGTAAAAACTATTATTCTTAAAGAAAAAAGAATAAGTTCTTTTTTTGTAGGAAACGTAATGCAGTTTGGTTGAAATTTTCTCATGCTGATGAATTAGAAAGAGCAATCTGTTTTAATTGATAATAAACTCCCAATAGCCAAGGTCGCATAAATTGGTCTTTATTTCTGATATCACGTTTCAACGGATATAATTGTCATCCTCTGGTCTTAAAAAAGTTTTTGTTACTAATAGTTTCATTGTATAACTGTCATCTTGTGGTATTCAAAAAAAATTTATTACATGCGACTTCATTGTGATGTTGTCAATGTGGTGGATAAATTTAGCATTTCATAGAGGCTCTAACTCGCAATGAACACATTTAGTAACAAAAATTTTTTGAAGGCCAGAAGAGGACAGCTATATCTGTCGAATCCTATTGTCAAAAGTGAAGAGGATTTTATGCGATCTTCGTTAGTGAAATTTTTTTATACTGTAGTTTAATTTTGTACTGAGAAACATTTTTGCTAGAAACAACAGTTTTCGAATTATTCAAGAAAAACATAAAAATTAACCTGGTCCGCCATCCCAGCGCTCACGTCTCATCGGTCTGGATTATTTGTTGATCATGGCATTCCTTCCTTCCACTGTATAAAAATTTTCGACTACACGACTTTTTTCATATTTTCGAGCTTTTTTATCTTCAAAAAAGGACACAAACTGTTTGGATTGCAAAACATTTATTTCGATTGCAACCGGCTTCGTTCAGTTTTTTTACTATCCTCAGATCCTCATACCGTGATGGTAGGCAGCGGCGGTGAATGGAGTGAATGTCGTAACTCGACGAGTGTCAATCATCATAGTAGAGGGTCTGAGGATGGTCAAAAACTGACCGAAACCGGTTACCATAGAAATAAATAAATGTTTTTCGGGTCGAGACTATTTGTGTCCATTTTTAAAATAGTTTTAGCGAAACCGCTGTTTCTCCATGAGAAATGTTCTCAAAAATTACTTTTTTTTGAGGGGGGGGGGGCTTCGTTGACTGGACTACACGAACAGGTATCGCGCAAGACGGATTAAATATGGAATATAAATACACTCCTGGAAATGGAAAAAAGAACACATTGACACCGGTGTGTCAGACCCACCATACTTGCTCCGGACACTGCGAGAGGGCTGTACAAGCAATGATCACACGCACGGCACAGCGGACACACCAGGAACCGCGGTGTTGGCCGTCGAATGGCGCTAGCTGCGCAGCATTTGTGCACCGCCGCCGTCAGTGTCAGCCAGTTTGCCGTGGCATACGGAGCTCCATCGCAGTCTTTAACACTGGTAGCATGCCGCGACAGCGTGGACGTGAACCGTATGTGCAGTTGACGGACTTTGAGCGAGGGCATATAGTGGGCATGCGGGAGGCCGGGTGGACGTACCGCCGAATTGCTCAACACGTGGGGCGTGAGGTCTCCACAGTACATCGATGTTGTCGCCAGTGGTCGGCGGAAGGTGCACGTGCCCGTCGACCTGGGACCGGACCGCAGCGACGCACGGATGCACGCCAAGACCGTAGGATCCTACGCAGTGCCGTAGGGGACCGCACCGCCACTTCCCAGCAAATTAGGGACACTGTTGCTCCTGGGGTATCGGCGAGGACCATTCGCAACCGTCTCCATGAAGCTGGGCTACGGTCCCGCACACCGTTAGGCCGTCTTCCGCTCACGCCCCAACATCGTGCAGCCCGCCTCCAGTGGTGTCGCGACAGGCGTGAATGGAGGGACGAATGGAGACGTGTCGTCTTCAGCGATGAGAGTCGCTTCTGCCTTGGTGCCAATGATGGTCGTATGCGTGTTTGGCGCCGTGCAGGTGAGCGCCACAATCAGGACTGCATACGACCGAGGCACACAGGGCCAACATCCGGCATCATGGTGTGGGGAGCGATCTCCTACACTGGCCGTACACCACTGGTGATCGTCGAGGGGACACTGAATAGTGCACGGTACATCCAAACCGTCATCGAACCCATCGTTCTACCATTCCTAGACCGGCAAGGGAACTTGCTGTTCCAACAGGACAATGCACGTCCGCATGTATCCCGTGCCACCTAACGTGCTCTAGAAGGTGTAAGTCAACTACCCTGGCCAGCAAGATATCCGGATCTGTCCCCCATTGAGCATGTTTGGGACTGGATGAAGCGTCGTCTCACGCGGTCTGCGCGTCCAGCACGAACGCTGGTCCAACTGAGGCGCCAGGTGGAAATGGCATGGCAAGCCGTTCCACAGGACTACATCCAGCATCTCTACGATCGTCTCCATGGGAGAATAGCAGCCTGCATTGCTGCGAAAGGTGGACATACACTGTACTAGTGCCGACATTGTGCATGCTCTGTTGCCTGTGTCTATGTGCCTGTGGTTCTGTCAGTGTGATCATGTGATGTATCTGACCCCAGGAATGTGTCAATAAAGTTTCCCCTTCCTGGGACAATGAATTCACGGTGTTCTTATTTCAATTTCCAGGAGTGTATTAAAGAAGTCGGACAGGTGCTTAGCTGAAGTAACTGCAACGTTTTTGGAATAATAGTAGAGTTGTGCTGTTTGGGGGTTTTCCGCAGCCAAGCACGTGTTCTTTGGCACAGAAACCACACCTTCTTAACAATGACAGTTCAATCTGCATAGGAAAACTGCCATGTGCTAAAATGTAATACAACTCCACTGATGACTGCCAAACAATGAGCTTTCTTTATTTTATCCACTTTGATTCGAGAGCACCGTAGCTCTTTTGTAAATTACACTGTACGAAATTCTGCAGCCAGCCACAAGTTTTCTTCAGATTATTTTGCTATACCTTGTAATAGCTTCGGGCCTAATACCGTCATCAGATGGTAACATTCATTCCTTGTAAGTGTTCTATTTGTGTCCTAAAATATAACAAAACTTTTGTGACACGTAGTTTACAAAGGATTATCACATTTTACACTTGCGTCCTAAAATTTAATAACGTTGTTTTGGTTTGTTAACATCGAGTATAGATTTAAGTGTCAGGAAATTGTTTCTGAAAGTATTTGTATGGAG
This sequence comes from Schistocerca nitens, assembly GCF_023898315.1. Lineage (NCBI taxonomy): Eukaryota > Metazoa > Arthropoda > Insecta > Orthoptera > Acrididae > Schistocerca > Schistocerca nitens. The sequence continues at coordinate 714,223,377 of NC_064615.1, forward strand.
TGTAGCCATGTATGGAAGTGAAACATGGACGATAAATAATTTGGACAAGAACAGAATAGAAGCTTTTGAAATGTGGTGCTACAGAAGAATGCTGAAGATTAGATGGGTAGATCACATAACTAATGAGGAGGTAATGAACAGAATTGGGGAGAAGAGGAGTTTGTGGCACAACTTGACTAGAAGAAGGGATCGGTTGGTAGGACATGTCCTGAGGCATCAAGGGATCACCAATTTAGTATTGGAGGGCAGCGTGGAGGGTAAAAATTGTAGAGGGAGACCAAGAGATGAATACACTAAGCAGATTCAGAAGGATGTAGGTTGCAATAGGTACTGGGAGATGAAGAAGCTTGCACAGTGATAGAGTAGCATGGAGAGCTGCATCAAACCAGTCTCAGGACTGAAGACCACAACAACAACAGTGTAACACTCAAATGAACATTCGGATGGACATAGGATATACATTTGAAATGTACATGTTATGGAAATATATGTGTAATACAGAAGGGGAAACACTGTTACCAAAAATCTCAAAAAGTATCTGACCAATTTACTTCAAATTGTTACACGTTACTGTAATAAACATTAGGACCCATATAGTTTATCGGCTTATCATTAGAATACTACTACAGAATCTGAATTTGAAGTAGTAATAAACAAGTCTCATTGTCGGAGAGGGTAGGGAAGAGGGATAGAAAGGTAGGAGGAAATGGACACAGAAAGTGGAAAGGAGGACATGGAAAGAGAGAAGGGGTAGAATGAAAGAGAGGGGGAGAGAAGGTAGGAAGGGGATAGGAGGCGACTGACAGAAAGAGAGGGATATAGAGCGAGAAGAGACGGAGGAAGAAGGGGGAAGGTAAGATGGACAGAGAGAGGGGGGACAAATAGGATGAGGAGATGCTCAGAGACAGGGGGGAGAAGGGGATTAGTACGTATATCCACTTTACGTATTTATTAGAAATATCATTCTCTTTTCTTTGATTTCATCAGAATTGAAGAACACAATGTATCGCCGGAATCACCTAAGAGATGTCAGACACGTTTTATCTGCTGTTTCAGCAGACGACTGCAATTTCTTTTTTGCTTTTGTGTACCTGGAGTCAGCTCAAACAGAATGTCTTTGATGCCACGCCCATTGTCGACGGAAAAAATCGTTTTGTTTCCCAATCCAAACAAAATTGTTTTTAAAGCGGAATTTTACGTGCCCATTAGATAGAGTGGTTCTAGGTTAGTCAGGCGCGACATTCTTTTTATCGATACGTATGAAGAGGGACAATAAAACACGAAAAATAACTAGTACTCGAGCAATAATCGCACCCCCTGGCCCACGCTGAATGCTACCGCTGTAATGCCGCTTCCCCGGACGAGAAATAAAAATCAAAAATTAGCTCCCAATACCCCAAAGATTTCCCCCCAAGTCCCAAATTCCCAGAAAAGTGAATAAGCGAACGAAGTTCCATTTATCACTATTATTGGGACAATAACAAGTAATTAAATCAGGAATCTAAGACTTGACAATTTAGCAATCTACGAAAGAACGATTAAATTTCAGAAAAATTAAAATCGAAATCATAATAAACTGCAAAATTAGCATAAATTAACATTCGCAGAGTAGAACCAACGATCCCAAAGAATACTCCTTGTGAGTACTCTTTGGGAATCGCGAGTAATGACTAAGTATAATTCAATGCATTGTCACTATGTTACGAGAGTTAGCCGAAGCAGGTCATATATGTATTTGAATGCTCGTACATGTAGGCGCGCTTAGATTGTTTTTGAGATTGAATAATTGCGATCTATTATAACGCAGTAATACGATCTTCTGACTTCAAATATCACGGCATTATACACTCCTGGAAATGGAAAAAGGAACACATTGACACTGGTGTGTCAGACCCACCATACTTGCTCCGGACACTGCGAGAGGGCTGTACAAGCAATGATCACACGCACGGCACAGCGGACACACCAGGAACCGCGGTGTTGGCCGTCGAATGGCGCTAGCTGCGCAGCATTTGTGCACCGCCGCCGTCAGTGTCAGCCAGTTTGCCGTGGCATACGGAGCTCCATCGCAGTCTTTAACACTGGTAGCATGCCGCGACAGCGTGGACGTGAACCGTATGTGCAGTTGACGGACTTTGAGCGAGAGCGTATAGTGGGCATGCGGGAGGCCGGGTGGACGTACCGCCGAATTGCTCAACACGTGGGGCGTGAGGTCTCCACAGTAAATCGATGTTGTCGCCAGTGGTCGGCGGAAGGTGCACGTGCCCGTCGACCTGGGACCGGACCGCAGCGACGCACGGATGCACGCCAAGACCGTAGGATCCTACGCAGTGCCGTAGGGGACCGCACCGCCACTTCCCAGCAAATTAGGGACACTGTTGCTCCTGGGGTATCGGCGAGGACCATTCGCAACCGTCTCCATGAAGCTGGGCTACGGTCCCGCACACCGTTAGGCCGTCTTCCGCTCACGCCCCAACATCGTTCAGCCCGCCTCCAGTGGTGTCGCGACAGGCGTGAATGGAGGGACGAATGGAGACGTGTCGTCTTCAGCGATGAGAGTCGCTTCTGCCTTGGTGCCAATGATGGTCGTATGCGTGTTTGGCGCCGTGCAGGTGAGCGCCACAATCAGGACTGCATACGACCGAGGCACACAGGGCCAACACCCGGCATCATGGTGTGGGGAGCGATCTCCTACACTGGCCGTACACCACTGGTGATCGTCGAGGGGACACTGAATAGTGCACGGTACATCCAAACCGTCATCGAACCCATCGTTCTACCATTCCTAGACCGGCAAGGGAACTTGCTGTTCCAACAGGACAATGCACGTCCGCATGTATCCCGTGCCACCCAACGTGCTCTAGAAGGTGTAAGTCAACTACCCTGGCCAGCAAGATCTCCGGATCTGTCCCCCATTGAGCATGTTTGGGACTGGATGAAGCGTCGTCTCACGCGGTCTGCACGTCCAGCACGAACGCTGGTCCAACTGAGGCGCCAGGTGGAAATGGCATGGCAAGCCGTTCCACAGGACTACATCCAGCATCTCTACGATCGTCTCCATGGGAGAATAGCAGCCTGCATTGCTGCGAAGGGTGGATATACACTGTACTAGTGCCGACATTGTGCATGCTCTGTTGCCTGTGTCTATGTGCCTGTGGTTCTGTCAGTGTGATCATGTGCTGTATCTGACCCCAGGAATGTGTCAATAAAGTTTCCCCTTCCTGGGACAATGAATTCACGGTGTTCTTATTTCAATTTCCAGGAGTGTAATTCGAACGGAGGACTTTTACCTGCTAGAATAAAGTGAACTTTTAACTAGATAATTGAACTAAACATGACTTAGACAGTAATTTAGGCAACGAACACTGATAGTCAATTTTCATTTATAGTAGCCAGTGGTTTATGGAACTTCAGTGTTAGGTCCGAAGCATATAATTTAAATTCTCCCAACACCTGGGAAAGTTTTCTTCTCAAGGCTCGGTTAGGAAGTGACTGATATTGTGCAATAAAACACCCTCTCGTGCCAAGTCGTGCATTTGTGATTTAAAATTCTATCAAATTATTGACATGAAACTCCCGAGTAATAAATACGCGGAGCGATAATATTTGACTATAGCGATCGGCGCTTGTGTAGAATCTTTGACTCAAATAACAAGCCCACTGTTACGATTTCTTAGATACTTGAAATTACGACCAGCTTGTAGGGAATTTGTTGTGGATGTGACTGTATTGGTTTTATCATTAATATTTCATCATTAATCAGTTAAACATCGATTACGAACGATTAATTACGTTTCTTGGTGAAGTAAAGATCTCACGCACGTCGACAATTCGGTTCAGCACTGTTATTTTGTGTAACTTGATAACGATCTCGACATTCTACCGACCGTCGCCGAGTTTTAGCCGAGGCCAAGTACAAATCAAACCAAATCATCAAAAAGAAGAGCCGCTATACCGCCAAGCATGCAATGCTACTGAGTCACTGCTGGATTGCTGTTGCTGGAGTCCGTACAGACATACGTCTGCTTGCATGACGTCGAATCGGCCTGGTTTAACAACAACGGGGTTCATTCGACCAAGTGACACGATTCCATTGATCCGCACTCCAATTTCGAAGATCTCGTGCCCACTTAATCATGATTGACGATGTTGCTGGGCCAACATGGGAACACGTAGGGGTTCTCTGCTGCGGAACACCACATTCAACACTGTGCGCTGAACGGTTTGCACCAAAACACTTGTGCCTGCTCCAGCACTGTACATTGTCGTTGCATCCAGCCATAAATATAGTTATACAACAAATTAAATGTAAAAATCAACCACAATTATAAGTATCTAATATTGCCCCGATTATCTCCCGTCTTGCTTTAGAGAGCGGGCACGCCTCCGATCCTTATGTTCTGTGATTAGGTATGGACGTCCAACTTCATGTTGTCTACCCGTGGTTTCAGCATCCTTCAACCACCTTCCATCGATGCTCGCGACAGTAGCACGCCAACAGCCGACCAGCTTCGCCGTTTCCGAGATGTTCGCTCTCAGGCACTGAACCATAACACTCTGTCTTTTGTCAGAGTAGCTTAAGTCGTTGGATTTCCGCGTTTGTGCCACTTATCGTCGCTAGAATGATTTCCCTTTCGTCTCTGTTTCTCCGCTCATATACTTACTTCTCTGATCGCGTCACGTGCCCTCCACGCCACCAGGCAGCATAGAACCTCGCGGTGGGCAGTGATCATAATGTTTTGGCTCATCAGCGTAAGTTGTGCTGTTTCCATTTGAAGACTTCGATGGTTTTCGTCATTGTGGTTCGTACTTTGATTGCAGATTACGCGTGGGGTCGGAGGACGACGCTTTGTCGCGTCGAAACTGGCAGCATGTTTTGAATAAATTAAGTTTGAATTACAATACAACTGTTGGTTTCAGTTTATATTATTCAAGCAATTCATGTCTAGCTGATGTCCCATCGTCCTTGGTGGATTACCAGAGATATATTCTGTTGCTTTATTATATAGGGTGACTCAGCTATCCCTAACTATGGGTTTTGTACAACCTGCAACCCCTTCAAATACTACGCCCAAGGTTTTCAGATTCTCTCGCTCCCTACACGCACACTATGAGTCCTACAGAAAAAATTAGTAGTATCTTTTTGTAATAAATGTAATGTAATTAAATTTTGTACTGAGGTACGTTTTCGCTATAGTTTTCGAATTATTCAACAAAAATAACTCGAAACCTTGGCCTCCAGCGAAAACGTGCCCCTGTACAAAATTTAGCTACATTAAATTTCCTGTAGAAAGGTCCTGTTCATTTTTTCTATAGGACTATGGGTTGGCATGTAGCGAGCAAGAGAACATGAAAATATCACACGTGGTTTTTGAAGGCATTATGGGTTGCACAAACACGCAGTTGGGGACAGCTGATTCACCCTATATATGTATCTCTCCTGCAGTAACAGAAATTCTTCATACCACTGAAATACAACTTAGTTAATGTATTTCCTTCTGCAGTTTCCAATTCCATTTTTTATCCTGTTTCTGAAATATATTTTTTCAAGCTGTTCTGCAACACTTTTGATATGTATCAAATTTGTTATCTCGTGATAATTTAAAGAATTATACAGTGTTCTAGATTGTGTTACTACATGTATGTACATTTTCTCTTATGATGAGTGTAATTCGTTGCTGATATTGTCCTCCTCCCTTCCACTTCATATTCGTACGCACGCACGCACACACACACACACACACACACACACACACACACACACACACACACACATACACACATGCTGGTTTTGCGATCTTTAGTGTAAATTAATGTATTTCTGGTTGGATCTCTAAAGTTTTCTCGGCGCGATTGATTAATAGTGTGCTTCCGTTTGTTCTGCAGAGTTGTTGTTTCCATTTTGTGAATAATATTTCGCACCTGAAGAAAGCGGCTGGGTCTGTCGTCGAAATATTTTGCAGAAAATGGAAAAAATAACTCGACAGAACACCCAGAGGCACGCTATTATCTTTGATTCGTTCCGTTTATCGAGGATATCCCGTCTGCAGCGGAGAGCAGCAACATTCGCCCTGGATCATGGTTGTGATGTCGCAAAGCGTCGATGTTGCAGCAGGACGGAGGTTCACAAAGTGACTAGAACCCTCTTTTGAAGATATGGACACCGACACCATATTGACACTAATACCCTGTTAAATTTAACAATCATAACTGTTAATATATTGTAAAAGTCTTCAACGGTGTGACTGGTCTTAGATGTTTCTAATTGTCAGTTGGTCAGTGTTGTGACTGACAATTCGCAATTTTTCACAACACAACTTTTATTGATGTAAGTAAACAAGGTTGATGACTGAACACACAAACGAAAGGTAACAATAACGAAAAAAGTCTCCTAATTGAGGAAAACAAAAGTTCACTTATTATTTTCCACAAAGGTTCGTGGTAACACACTCACACACTAGTAACAGTCCAATTCCGAGACGAAGACGTAATCTTCGACGGTTGCAGTACACGAGGTCGGCATCCGGCGTAAATCGAACTTCGGGCCTGGTTCTAGCCCCTAAATAGCTGTGTCCAGCCAGTCAGATTTCAGTGTGGTGATACTTCCTGCAGGTCGTGGCTCGAGCTCCCCCTGCAGGAAGTAGTGCTCGGAATGTCTGTTTCTATCATCTTGTGTGTAAATAGCCGGTGTTTACCATGGAGCTTTTGGGTACGCCTTTGGGCATAGACAGCCTCGTCCTCTGTAGTGTTATATGGGTTGCCGACCCTCAGGGGCTACCTTGACTCAGGTGTAACAGTCAGTAATGAGGTTCGTACACGCAAGAAACCCGTCAACTTGTGATTGTATCTGTTAGATGAATAAAGATTTATTGTAAAGGACAGCAAGGATTAATATGACATATATATTGCAAAGTGAAAGGAATGTTCCTGTAAATTTTAAATTTGTTTTGAAGAGAAGTTTGAGGTAAGGCTGCAACACTGCACAGCTAGTTTGTCGGAATGATTGTCAGCAAGTCAACATTGCTCCTTGCTCGCAGCTGAGAGAAAGACCACCTGACTTCCCTGAGTAATGCATTAATATATCAAATGATTAAGTTGTACCCTTTGTAATTTTTTTTATATACACTCCTGGAAATGGAAAAAAGAACACATTGACACCGGTGTGTCAGACCCACCATACTTGCTCCGGACACTGCGAGAGGGCTGTACAAGCAATGATCACACGCACGGCACAGCGGACACACCAGGAACCGCGGTGTTGGCCGTCGAATGGCGCTAGCTGCGCAGCATTTGTGCACCGCCGCCGTCAGTGACAGCCAGTTTGCCGTGGCATACGGAACTCCATCGCAGTCTTTAACACTGGTAGCATGCCGCGACAGCGTGGACGTGAACCGTATGTGCAGTTGACGGACTTTGAGCGAGGGCGTATAGTGGGCATGCGGGAGGCCGGGTGGACGTACCGCCGAATTGCTCAATACGTGGGGCGTGAGGTCTCCACAGTACATCGATGTTGTCGCCAGTGGTCGAAGGAAGGTGCACGTGCCCGTCGACCTGGGACCGGACCGCAGCGACGCACGGATGCACGCCAAGACCGTAGGATCCTACGCAGTGCCGTAGGGGACCGCACCGCCACTTCCCAGCAAATTAGGGACACTGTTGCTCCTGGGGTATCGGCGAGGACCATTCGCAACCGTCTCCATGAAGCTGGGCTACGGTCCCGCACACCGTTAGGCCGTCTTCCGCTCACGCCCCAACATCGTTCAGCCCGCCTCCAGTGGTGTCGCGACAGATGTGAATGGATGGACGAATGGAGACGTGTCGTCTTCAGCGATGAGAGTCGCTTCTGCCTTGGTGCCAATGATGGTCGTATGCGTGTTTGGCGCCGTGCAGGTGAGCGCCACAATCAGGACTGCATACGACCGAGGCACACAGGGCCAACACCCGGCATCATGGTGCGGGGAGCGATCTCCTACACTGGCCGTACACCACTGGTGATCGTCGAGGGGACACTGAATAGTGCACGGTACATCCAAACCGTCATCGAACCCATCGTTCTACCATTCCTAGACCGGCAAGGGAACTTGCTGTTCCAACAGGACAATGCACGTCCGCATGTATCCCGTGCCACCCAACGTGCTCTAGAAGGTGTAAGTCAACTACCCTGGCCAGCAAGATCTCCGGATCTGTCCCCCATTGAGCATGTTTGGGACTGGATGAAGCGTCGTCTCACGCGGTCTGCACGTCCAGCACGAACGCTGGTCCAACTGAGGCGCCAGGTGGAAATGGCATGGCAAGCCGTTCCACAGGACTACATCCAGCATCTCTACGATCGTCTCCATGGGAGAATAGCAGCCTGCATTGCTGCGAAAGGTGGATATACACTGTACTAGTGCCGACATTGTGCATGCTCTGTTGCCTGTGTCTATGTGCCTGTGGTTCTGTCAGTGTGATCATGTGCTGTATCTGACCCCAGGAATGTGTCAATAAAGTTTCCCCTTCCTGGGACAATGAATTCACGGTGTTCTTATTTCAATTTCCAGGAGTGTATGTTGGGTAGGAACACAAGACTATAATTAAGAGATTTCGATGCAACTGTAATAGAATGAAGCAATGATTATGATGAGTAACGTAAAGAAAGAATTACTGAGTAATGGTTAGAGCATAGGGTCCTTGTTTCTTCTTATAGTTTTTTTTTTGCCATGTGGTTGAATTTTTTAAGCGTGTTTGTAAGCGAAAAACATAAGTTTCTTAAAAGATGTGACTAGAAACAGAAAAAAAAATTAACAAGAGAAATGAGATGCAGGAAGTATGTGGGACACTAATGATGATTTTTTCAGCTTTATTCTTTTTGCAATGGCATAAGAGTCTTTTATGTGTATTTTTCTACTACCATGTGTGACATTGCAGTCTGTCTTATAATGTAACGTAATAACATGGGTTGCTCTGGTCACACAGCTCCTCTTCTCCCCAATTCTATTCAATACCTCCTCATTAGTTTTGTGATCTACCCATCTGATCTTCAGCATTCTTCTGTAGCACCGCATTTCGAAACCTTCTATTCTCTTCTTGTCTAAACTATTTATCGTCCATGTTTCACTCCCATACATGGCTACACTCCATACAAATACTTTCAGAGACAACTTCCTGACATTCAAATCTATACTCGATGTTAACAAATTTTTCTTCTTCAGAAACGCTTTCCTTGCCATTGCCAGATTACATTTTATATCCTCTCTACTTCGACAATCATCAGTTATTTTGCTCCCCAAATAGCAAAACTCCTTTACTACTTTAAGTGTCTCATTTCCTAATCTAATTCCCTCAGCATCACCCGACTTAATTCGAATGCATTCCATTATCCTCGTTTTTCTTTTGTTGATGTTCATCTTATACCCTCCTTTCAAGGCAATGTCCATTCCGTTGCCGGCCGCGGTGGTCTAGCGGTTCTAGGCGCTCAGTCCGGAGCCGCACGACTGCTACGGTCGCAGGTTCGAATCCTGCCTCGGGCATGGATGTGTGTAATGTCCTTAGGTTGGTTAGGTTTAAGTAGTTCTAAGTTCTAGGGGACTGATGACCATAGATGTTAAGTCCCATAGTGCTCAGAGCCATTTGAACCATTTTTTTCCATTCCGTTCAATTGCTCTTCCAAGTCCTTTGCTGTCTCTGACAGAATTACATTGTCATCGGCGAACCTCGAAGTTTTTATTTCTTCTCCATGGATTTTAATACCTACTCAGAACTTTTCTTTTGTTTCCTTTATTGCTTGCTGAATATACAGATTGAATAACATCGGGGAGAGGCTACAACCCTGTCTCACTCCCTTCCCAACCACTGCTTCCCTGTCATGCCCCTCTACTATTATAACTGCCATCTGGTTTCTCTACAAATTGTAAATAGCCTTTCGCTCCCTGTATTTTACCCTCGCCACCTTCAGAGTTTGAAAGAGAGTATTCCAGTCAATATTGTTAAAAGCTTTCTCTAAGTCTACAAATGCTAGAAACGTAGGTTTGTCTTTTCTTAATCTTTCTACTAAGATAAGTCGTAGGGTCAGTATTGCCTTACGTGTTCCAACATTTCTACGGAATCCAAACTGAGCGTCCCCGAGGTCGGCTTCTATCACTTTTTCCATACGTCTGTATAGAATTCGCGTTAGTATTTTGTAGCTGTGACTTATTAAACTGGTAGTTCGGTAATTTTCACATCTGTCAACACCTGCTTTCTTTGGGATTGAAATTATTATATTCTTCTTGAAGTCTGAGGGTATTTTGCCTGTCTCATACATCTTGCTCACCAAATGGTATATTTTGTCATGACTGGCTCTCCCAAGGCCGTCAGTAGTTCTAATGGAATGTTGTCTACTCCCGGGGCCTTGTTTCGACTCAGGTCTTTCAGTGCTCTGTCAAACTCCCATTTCATGTTCATCTACATCCTCTTCCATTTCCATAATATTATCCTCGAGTACATCGCCCTTGTATAGACCCTCTATATACTCCTTCCACCTTTCTGCTTTCCCTTCTTTGGTTAGAACTGGGTTTCCATCAAAGCACTTGATATTAATGCATGTGGTTCTCTTTTCTCCAAAGGTCTCTTTAATTTTCCTGTAGGCAGTATCTATCTTACCCCTAGTGAGATAAGCCTCTACATCCTTACATTTGTCCTCTAGCCATCCCTGCTTAGCCGTTTTGCACTTCCTGTCGATATCATTTTTGAGACGTTTGTATTCCTTTTTGCCTGCTTCATTTACTGCATTTTTATATTTTCTCCTTTCATCAATTAAATTCAATATTTCTTCTGTTACGCAAGGGTTACTACTAGCCCTCGTCTTTTTACCTATTTGATCCTCTGCTGCCTTCACTATTTCATCCCTCAAAGCTACCCATTCTTCTTCTACTGTATTTCTTTCCCCCATTCCTGTTAATTGTTCCGTTATGTTCTCCCTGAAACTCTGTACAACCTCTGGTTTAATCAGTTTATCCAGGTCCCATCTCCTTAAATTCCCACCTTTTTGCAGTTTCTTCAGTTTTAATCTACAGTTCATAACCAATAGATTGTGGTCAGAGTCCAGATCTGCCCCTGGAAATGTCTTACAATTTAAAACCTGGTTCCTAAATCTCTGTCTTACCATTATATAATCTGTCCGATACCTTTTAGTATCTCCAGGGTTCTTCCATGTATACAACCTTCTTTCATGATTTTTAAACCAAGTGTTAGCTATGATTAAGTTATGCTCTGCGCGAAATTCCACCAGGCGGCTTCCCCTTTCATTTCTTAGCCCCAATCCATATTCACCTCCTATGTTTCCTTCTCTCCCTTTTCCTATTCTTGAATTCCAGTCACCCATGACTATTAAATTTTCGTCTCCCTTCACTACCCGAATAATTTCTTTTATCTCGTCATACATTTCATCAATTTCTTCGTCATCTGCAGAGCTAGTTGGCATATAAACTTGTACTACTGTAATAGGCGTGGGCTTTGTGTCTATCTTGGCCACAATAATGCGTTCACTATGCTGTTTGTAGTAGCTTAAGCGCACTCCTATTTTTTTATTCATTATTAAACCTACTCCTGCATTACTCCTATTTGATTTTTTATTTATAACCCTGTATTTGCCTGACCAAAAGTCTTGTTCCTCCTGCCACCGAACTTCACTAATTCCCACTATATCTAACTTTAACCTATCCATTTCCCTTTTTAAATTTTCTAACCTACCTGCCCGATTAAGGGACCTGACATTCCACGCTCCGATCCGTAGAACGCCAGTTTTCTTTCTCCTGATAACAACGTCCTCTTGAGTAGTCCCCGCCCGGAGATCCGAATGGGGGACTATTTTATCTCCGGAATATTTTACCCAAGAGGACGCCATTATCATTTAATCATACAGTAAAGCTGCATGCCCTCGGGAAAAATTACGGCCGTAGTTTCCCCTTGCTTTCAGATGTTCGCAGTACCTGAACAGCAAGGCCAGTTTGGTTAGTGTTACAAGGCCAGATCAGTCAATCATCCAGACTGTTGCCCTGCAACTACTGAAAAGGCTGCTGCCCCTCTTCAGGAACCACACGTTTGTCTGGCCTCTCAACAGATACCCCTCCGTCGTGGTTGCACCTACGGCACGGCTATCTGTATCGCTGACGCACGCAAGCCTCCCCACCAACGGCAAGGTCCATGGTTTATGGGGGGGGGGGGTGGCGGGGGGGGGGGGTGGCGGGGGGGGGTGTTATAATGCATATTCTCTGTATAAATTGTTATTATAGGAGGCGGCGCCAACAGTATGATATTTACAGTAAGTGTAGTACTGTTGACTCTCATAAGTCATGAGAGATGTGGAACTAATCATGAAAGATGTATAAGGACGAAGCAAAGACTAAAACGTAAGAAAGGAAGTCGTATAACATACACACGAGCAAAGAAATGGTTACAAAGATGAATCTAAGATGAAATGATTAAGTAGGAGAAATATCAGACGAAATATGATTAGAGAGGGCAGATATGAGAGATGATTGTGTAGGACAAAGATGACAAATGGTTAGGTAGGAGAATGGAGCTAAATAATATGAACTTATAACAATGTGTGGAATATAATACAGAAAGAAGCAAAGAGATAAAGTAAACAATTGTGTTTACTGGAAGTCTGATGAAATTTTGGGTAGAATGGTCAAGAGTTCCACAAACTGAAGAGTGATATACAACTAGATAGCACGCTAATTATTAACCATATTAGGTATAATAATAGACTGACGTTTGAATGACTGCATAACGTATCCTTTGATGTGGACCTTGGCGGTTCCCTAATGCAATGGATATGCATCCATATTTATCTGAATAGATTTAGAATTTTCTGTAGGTCATTTTGTACACATATAATAAATGTTTCTTATGACGACTATTACTGTACACTGTTTCACATGACTTGCTTGTCTAATTTCTGTGTAATTAATTATTATAAATCCACGGTGCCATTTTTTTAAATATAGACACAGAAATCTGGTGTTACCATTACACTACATGTGCAGTACATATGTACAAATATGTAAAATGCAGTATGCGATAAAAAGATCACTAAAATTAAATAAACATCTTTCTCTGGTATTAAACATGGTCGCCCACAAATACTCTGATCAAAAATATCCGGACACCCCCAAAAACATACGTTTTTCATATTAGGTGCAATGTGCTGCCACCCACTGCCAGGTACTCCATATCAGCGACCTCAGTAGTCATTAGACATCGTGAGAGAGCGCTCCGCGGAACTCACGAACTTCGAAGGTGGTCAGGTGACTGGGTGTCACTTGTGTCACACGCCTGTACGCGAGATTTACACACTCCTAAACATCCCTAGGTCCACTATTTCCTATGTGATAGTGAAGTGGAAACGTGAAGGGACACGTACAGCACAAAAGCGTACATGTCGACCTCGTCTGTTGACTGACAGAGACCGCCGACACTTGAAGAGGGTCGTAATGTCCAGTTTTTTTTTTTTTTTTGTTTTGTCATCAGTCTACTGACTGGTTTGATGCGGCCCGCCACGAATTCCTTTCCTGTGCTAACCTCTTCATCTCAGAGTAGCACTTGCAACCTACGTCCTCAATTATTTGCTTGACGTATTCCAATCTCTGTCTTCCTCTACATTTTTTGCCCTCTACAGCTCCCTCTAGTACCATGGAAGTCATTCCCTCATGACTTAGCAGATGTCCTATCATCCTGTCCCTTCTCCTTATCAGTGTTTTCCACATATTCCTTTCCTCTCCGATTCTGCGTAGAACCTCCTCATTCCTTACCTCATCAGTCCACCTAATTTTCAACATTCGTCTATAGCACCACATCTCAAATGCTTCGATTCTCTTCTGTTCCGGTTTTCCCACAGTCCATGTTTCACTACCATACAATGCTGTACTCCAGACGTACATCCTCAGAAATTTCTTCCTCAAATTAAGGCCGGTATTTGATATTAGTAGACTTCTCTTGGCCAGAAATGCCTTTTTTGCCATAGCGAGTCTGCTTTTGATGTCCTCCTTGCTCCGTCCGTCATTGGTTATTTTACTGCCTAGGTAGCAGAATTCCTTAACTTCATTGACTTCGTGACCATCAATCCTGATGTTAAGTTTCTCGCTGTTCTCATTTCTACTACTTCTCATTACCTTCGTCTTTCTCCGATTTATTCTCAAACCATACTGTGTACTCATTCGACTGTTCATTCCGTTCAGCAGATGATTTAATTCTTCTTCACTTTCACTCAGGATAGCAATGTCATCAGCAAATCGTATCATTGATATCCTTTCACCTTGTATTTTAATTCCACTCCTGAACCTTTCTTTTATGTCCATCATTGCTTCCTCGATGTACAGATTGAAGAGTAGGGGCGAAAGGCTACAGCCTTGTCTTACACCATTCTTAATACGAGCACTTCGTTCTTGATCGTCTACTCTTATTATTCCCTCTTGGTTGTTGTACATATTGTATATGACCCGTCTCTCCCTATAGCTTACCCCTACTTTTTCAGAATCTCGAACAGCTTGCACCATTTTATATTGTCGAACGCTTTTTCCAGGTCGACAAATCCTATGAAAGTGTCCTGATTTTTCTTTAGTCTTGCTTCCATTATTAGCCGTAACGTCAGAATTGCCTCTCTCGTCCCTTTACTTTTCCTAAAGCCAAACTGATGGTCACACGTGGTCTAGGGGTAGCGTCTTTGATTCATAATCAAAACGTCTTTGGTCCCGGGTTCGATCCCCGCCACTGCCTAAATTTTGATAATCAGCATTGGCGGCCGAAGACTTCCGGCATAAGAAGTCAGCCTCATTCTGCCAACGGCCTTGTCAAAGAGGGCGGAGGAGCGGATAGAGGTTCAGGGCACTCTCTTGTCCTAGGGGTGGGAAATTGCCCCTAAAGGCGGAAGAATCAGCAATGATCAACTGCACGAGGATGCAGAAGGCAATGGAAACCACTGCATTAAAGACACGTAACGTGTATCCACAGGACATGTGGCCTGTAATTGAAGAAGTGTCATGATGATCTCTCCATTGGCAAAAGATTCCGGAATAGTTCCCCATTCGGATCTCCGGGAGGGGACTGCCAAGGGGGAGGTTACCATGAGAAAAAGATTGAACAATCAACGAAAGGATAACGTTCTACGAGTCGGGGCGTGGAATGTCAGAAGCTTGAACGTGGTAGGGAAACTAGAAAATCTGAAAAGGGAAATGCAAAGGAGGAGGATATTAGTGTTTAACGTCCCGTCGACAACGAGGTCATTAGAGACGGAGCGCAAGCTCCAGTGAGGGAAGGATGAGGAAGGAAATCGGCCGTGCCCTTTCAAAGGAACCATCCCGGCATTTGCCTGAAGCGATTTAGGGAAATCACGGAAAACCTAAATCAGGATGACCGGAGACGGGATTGAACCGTCGTCCTCCCGAATGCGAGTCCAGTGTTCTAACCACTGCGCCACCTCGCTCGGTGGAAATGCAAAGGCTCAATCTAGATATAGTAGGGGTGAGTGAAGTGAAGTGGAAGGAAGACAAGGATTTCTGGTCAGATGAGTATCGGGTAATATCAACAGCAGCAGAAAATGGTATAACAGGTGTAGGATTCGTTATGAATAGGTAGGTAGGGCAGAGGGTGTGTTACTATGAGCAGTTCAGTGACCGGGTTGTTCTAATCAGAATCGACAGCAGACCAACACCGACAACGATAGTTCAGGTATACATGCCGACGCCGCAAGCTGAAGATGAACAGATAGAGAAAGTGTATGAGGATATTGAAAGGATAATGCAGTATGTAAAGGGGGACGAAAATCTAATAGTCATGGGCGACTGGAATGCAGTTGTAGGGGAAGGAGTAGAAGAAAAGGTTACAGGAGAATATGGGCTTGGGACAAGGAATGAAAGAGGAGAAAGACTAATTGAGTTCTGTAACAAGTTTCAGTTAGTAATAGCGAATACCCTGTTCAAGAATCACAAGAGGAGGAGGTATACTTGGAAAAGGCCGGGAGATACGGGAAGATTTCAATTAGATTACATCATGGTCAGACAGAGATTCCGAAATCAGATACTGGACTGTAAGGCGTACCCAGGAGCAGATATAGACTCAGATCACAATATAGTAGTGATGAAGAGTAGGCTGAAGTTCAAGACGTTAGTCAGGAAGAATCAATACGCAAAGAAGTGGGATACGGAAGTACTAAGGAATGACGAGATACGTTTGAAGTTCTCTAACGCTATAGATACAGCAATAAGGAATAGCGAAGTAGGCAGTACAGTTGAAGAGGAATGGACATCTCTAAAAAGGGCCATCACAGAAGTTGGGAAGGAAAACATAGGTACAAGGAAGGTAGCTGCGAAGAAACCATGGGTAACAGAAGAAATACTTCAGTTGATTGATGAAAGGAGGAAGTACAAACATGTTCCGGGAAAACCAGGAATACAGAAATACAAGTCGCTGAGGAATGAAATAAATAGGAGGTACAGGGAAGCTAAGACGAAATGGCTGCAGGAAAAATGTGAAGACATCGAAAAAGATATGATTGTCGGAAGGACAGACTCAGCATACAGGAAAGTCAAAACAACCTTTGGTGACATTAAAAGCAACGGTGGTAACATTAAGAGTGCAACGGGAATTCCACTGTTAAATGCAGAGGAGAGAGCAGATAGGTGGAAAGAATACATTGAAAGCCTCTATGAGGGTGAAGATTTGTCTGATGTGATAGAAGAAGAAACAGGAGTCGATTTAGAAGAGATAGGGGATCCAGTATTAGAATCGGAATTTAAAAGAGCTTTGGAGGACTTACGGTCAAATAAGGCAGAAGGGATAGATAATATTCCATCAGAATTTCTAAAATCATTGGAGGAAGTGGCAACAAAACGACTATTCACGTTGGTGTGTAGAATATATGAGTCTGGCGACATACCATCTGACTTTCGGAAAAGCATCATCCACACAATTCCGAAGACGGCAAGAGCTGACAGTGCGAGAATTATCGCACAATCAGCTTAACGGCACATGCATCGAAGCTGCTTACAAGAATAATATACAGAAGAATGGAAAAGAAAATTGAGAATGTCCAGTAGGCAGACATTTATCCAGACCATCACACAGGAATTCCAAACTGCATCAGGATCCACTGCAAGTACTATGACAGGCGGGAGGCGGGAAAACTTGAAAACTTGGATTTCATGGACGAGCGGCCGGTAAATACCAAACATTGGACGATTGAACAGTGGAAAAACGTTGTATGGAGTGACGAAACATGGTGCACAATGTGGCGATCCGATGGCAGGCTGTGGGTATGGCGAATGCCCGGTGAACGTCATCTGCCAGCGTGTGTAGTGCCAACAGTAAAATTCGGATCCGCAGGTGTTATGGTATGGTTGTGTTTTTCATTGAGGTGGCTTGCACCCGTTGTTGTTTTGTGTGGCACTATCACAGCGTGGACCTTCATTGATGTTTCAAGCACCTTCTTGCTTCCTACTATTGAAGAGCAATTCGGGGATGGCGACTGCATCTTTCAACACGACCGAGCACCTGTTCATAATGCACAGCCTGTGGCGAAATGGTTACACGACAAGTACATCCCTGTGATGGACTGGCCCGCACAGAGTCCTGACCTGAATCCTATAGAAAACCTTTGAGATGTTTTGGAACGCCAACTTCGTGCCAGGCCTCACCGACCGACGTCGATATCCTTCCTCAGTGCAGCACTCGGTTATGAAAGGGCTGGCATTCCCCAAGAAACCTTCCAGCAGCTGATTGAACGTATGCCTTAGAGAGTGGAAGCTGTCATCAAGGCTAAGGGTGGGCCAACACCATACTGATTTCCAGCGATACCGATGGAGGACGCCACGAACTTGTAAGTCATCTTCAGCCAGGTGTCGGGATACTTTTGATCACATTGTGTATTATTACTCCTGTCTTAACATAGGTAATATAATACTGCAAATTCAACAAATTTTAACTGATTGACGATTCGCCACAGATGACTGAGGCTTGCCAGCCTAAGAAATATGTCTACCCTGCCAAATATTAGCATACTTCACCGATACAGGCTGCAACTGGCTTTTATAAGGGTATTTCGATACTACAAGATGGCTTTGGAGTTATCAATCGACCTACAGACTGCTTCAGGCAGATGGTAATACGTATTTTACTGTTCGTGTATGTGTGGGGTTGTCAGCTGAGAACTGTGCTTCATCTGCTTCGACATAACTTTGGACAACAGTGACATAATTGCAACGAGCTAGAAAAAGTTTGGTCGTTTGTGACAAGGACACACATTCCTTCTTTCATCATGCAAATTACTGCTGCAATATACACGATATAGTGTCTGCATAAAACTATCATGTCTCTAAACAAGGGAGTAACAAAATAAAAACATCAATATATTATGGTAATGAAATAATGTTTTCATTAAACGTTTACCTACACATTGAGATGCGAAAAAAAGTTCATGGGATAGCAATATGCACATATACAGATGGCGGTAGTGTCGCGTACTTGAGGTCTAAAAAAATCAGTGCGTTGTCGGAGCTGTCATTTGCACTAGGTGACTGACGTGAAAACGTTTCAGACGCGATTATGGCAGCATGACGTGAATTAACAGACTCGGAACGCGGATTTGTAGTTGGAGCTAGACGCAAGGGTCATTCCATTTCGGAAATCGTTTGGGAAGTTAATATCCCGATATTCACAGTGTTAAAGCACTGAGCCGAGAATATCAAATTTCAGGCATTAACTCACACAACACACAGCACTATGGCCGACGGCCTTCATTTAACGACCGAGAGCAGTGGTGTTTGAGTAGGGTTATCTGTACTAATGGACAAGCAACACTACGTGAAATAACCGCAGAAATCAATGTACAACGAATGCATCTGTCGGGACAATGCAGCGAAATTTGGCTTTAATGGGCTATAACTGACGACCGAGTGCCTCTGCTAACAACACGACATCGCCTGCAGCGCCTCTGCTGGGCTCGTGACCACATCGGTTGGATCCTAGACGACTGGGAGTCCATGGCACTCAGTTTCAGTTGGTAAGAGCTAATGGTATCGTACGAGTTTGGTGCAGACCCCACGAAACTAAGAAACCAACTTGTCAACAAGGCTCTGTGCAAGCTGGTGGGGGCGCCATAACGGTGTGGGGTCTGTTTACATGGAATGTTCTCAGTCCTCGGGTAATGCTCGGATACTTGGAGACCATTTGGGGCCGTTCACGGACTTCACGTTCCCAAACACCGATGGACCTGGTGACAATGGGCAGTATCACCAGGTCAAAAACTGTTCGCAATTGAAGAAAAATCTAGACAGTTGGAGCGAATGATCGGGCCACCCAGATTACCCAAGATGAATCTCATCGAACATTTATAGGACATAGTTGAGAGATCAGTTCGTGCCCAAAACTCTCACACTTTCGTAATTATAGACGGCTATAGAGGCAACATGGCTCAATATTTCTGCAGGGGACTTCCAACGACGTTTCGTGCCCTCGCCACGTCGAGTTTCTGTTCTACGCTGGGTAAAAGAAATCAGGCACGATATTAGGAGGTATCCCATGGCTTTTGTCGTCTCGGTGTATTGCGTGCAATTTTCACTCGCAGGTCATTCATTATTACATACACTGAAGTGCCAAAGAAACTGATGTAGGCATGCGTATTCAAATACAGAGATATGTAAACAGGAAGAATACGACGCTGCGGTCGGCGACGCATATATAAGACAACAGCTATCTGGGCAGTGACTAGATTGGTTGCTGCTCCTACAGTGGAAGGCTATCAAGATTTAAGTGAGTTTGAACGTGGTGTTAGGTCGGCGCATGAGCAATGGGACACAGCATCTCCGAGGTGCCCATGAAGTGGGGATGTTTCCGTGCGACTATTTGACGTGTGTACCGTGAATATCAGGAATCCGGTAAAACATCAAACCTCCGACATCGCTGCGGCCGGACAAAGATCCTGCAAGAACGGGACCACCAACGAATGAAGAGAATCGTTCAAGGTGATAGAAGTGTAACCCTTCCCCAAAATGCTACAGATTTACATGCTGGGCCATCAGTAAGCGCCAGCGTACGAACCATTCAACGAAACATCCTCGATGTGGGCTTTCGGAACCGAAGGCCCACGCGTGTACCCTAGATGACTGCACGACACAAAGCTTTTCGCCTCTTCTAGGCCCGTCAACACCGACATTGGACTGTTGATGACTGGAAACATGTTGCCTGGTCAGACGAGTCTCGTTTCATACTGTATCGAGCGGATAGAACGTGCACGGTTATGGATGCAACCTTATAAATCCATGGACCCTACACGTCAGCAGGAGACTTCAAGCCGGTGGAGGCTCTGTAATGGCGTAGGGCGTGTGCAGTTGTAGTGATATAGGACCCCCGATACGTCTAGATACGACTCTGACAGGTGACGCGTACATGAGCATCCTGTCTGATCGCCTGCATCCATTCATGTCCATTGTGCTTTCCGTCGGACTTAGGCAATTCCAGCAGGACAAGCGACACGACAACCCAAACGTACAGAATTGCTACAGAGCGGCTCCAGGAACCCTCTTCTGAGTTCAAATACTTCCGCTGGTCACCAAATTCTCCAGACATGAACATCATTGAGCATACCTGGGATGCCTTGCAACGTGATGCTCAGAAGAGATCTCCATCCCCTCGTACACTTACGGATTTATGGACAGCCGACAGCCCTGCAGGATTCATGGTGTAAATTCCCTCCAGAATGACTTCAGACATTAGTCGAGTCCATTCCACGTCGTGTTGCGGCACTTGCGCATGGTCGTGGGGTCCCTACACGATATTAGGTAGGTGTACCAGTTTCTTTGGCTCTTCAGTGTATAACAGTGCTTCAGAAATGTAGACTTTGTGTGATATAGACACTCTAACCTACCTGCCTGTGTGCTACAAGAGCAGTGTAAATCGCCAATATTATATACTAAAATACAAAATGTGTGTTATGAGCCGTTTGATTTTTATAGGAATTCTCTGTTAACATTGTACCCTTATCAAATCATTGTACACTTTGTTAAGCATAGTGTTGTTCAGTCCAATGTTATGTGTGAAGATCACGCGAAGTCCTACTCAGTCTTTTTGAATACATACCTCATTCTAAAATCGTTGCCTTGGAATGTCATTTCATATGAGTAGTTACTCTCCACATTCCACTTTTTAAGGAAGGTTTATCATTACGCATTACCACATTGAATCATATGATATGCAACAGTTAGAATATTGGTTGGAAATTTTATTTAAATTAAAAATATAGCTTATCCGGTGACTGTTGGTGTGTTTTCGAGAAATCTGCAACAATATTATCAATGTGCTATTTTTCGATCTCGATGCATGTCAACTTTGACTGACGCTCGAACAACAGGGAACTAACATGCATCGAGATTGAAACATAGTGTATTGATAATGGTTAGGCACTAGCCGAAATCTGGATTTGCGTAATAAAACCTACAAAAGAAAAGGACGACTGATTGTTGCGCTCTATCATTTACGCTTTACTTCAGCTGAGATTTAACATTAAGACAAGTTTTATTCAGATCAGTTATAGTTCAATTCAGATTAGGTCCCGTTTAGTCAAAAGTTAGTGTACGAATCTAAGTTGGATAATAGTTTGCGAGTACATAGTTTTGATAATACTTAGAGTTGTTATAGAGTGGGAGGTAAATTTGGTCAAAATTTCATACAGAAACACGTAGTAGGGAAATTACAAAATAATGGGATTCCATATATTAATCACTTAGTAGACACTGTTCTGGTTAATGAGATTTACCGCCGCGTCCATCTCCCCCGAATCCAAAACGGTGTAGCAGCAACCAAAAATTCTTGTATTCTCATATTCTATTGTATGTTCGTTACTCATCAATAGCAGACATGTTCGTTACTCATCAATAGCAGACATACCGGGTTGCAAACGATGATTGTAGCGTTGGTGTTCTACGCAACACTCGTTCACGGTGCGTGTGCTCTACCAACGGATGACATACAACATTGGCCAGGCATTTGGTAGAGTCAAGACTTCCAAAATAATAACATCAGTAACCGATACAGAAATGTCTGTAGTCTCACATGGTGGGTGGAAAACTACTTCAACTTGAAATTTCTCAACGATCCTGCCTATCTTGCCGACATGAACATAAAAAGCTGTAGCTTTCGCTGGTGCACTATGCTCCTCATCCGATTGAGGTTTCTTTTTTCTCTCTTGTTTTTCTTTAACTGATATTACCCTTGTTATCTATCGAGTGATATATATATATATATATATATATATATATATATATATATATATATATATATATTTGAGGGCTGCCATCTGGGAGGCGAGCACATCAATAAACGTCACAGAGTAGAGAACTGTGAGCTCTACGTATAGACAAGTGTATTGGTTTGTGACAGTTGATGACAATTCGAAGAATGTAAATACAAAACAATTTTGCAAGTTCTTACTACAAATTAAATGAACTGAAACAGCCTAACCAGAACGTTCAAGAATGGTAAACATCATTTTTTTCCATTTGCACGGCAAACATGGGTGTGCTATGAATGGAGCTGACCTTCTGCAAAAACACAATTAATTTTTCTTCTTATGGGACCACATTATCAAAGTATGTCAACAGGTACCTAAAACCTGTTTAACTAATGTTGCCGGTTTCAGACCCTTCTATTGGACAGCCTCCACAAAACCGTAATCCACCAAGGGAAAAAGAAGGCTCCCATGGTGACCGCGTCTGCCTCTTCAAAAAAAGTGTTAAATTGAGGAAAGAGCATGTAGCATCAAAATTTACCGGCAGTCAGTGTCAAAGCCTGTGCGAGTGGGGACCGCTGCACAAAATGAGAGCACATCAAAACTAATTAAGCGATTTAATTTGCTTAGGCGAACTTCTCCAAATCTACTGCTGAGGTCACCTAATTTGCTAGTGTGGTATGAACATTTCCTACCCCCACCCGCCAGTGTTCTGAATCAAAGAAATGTTCCTACTACCGACAAGGTTATAATGTAATTTACGTATAACACCGTCGAGACAAAAATTGCTTCACTTTTATTCCAATAGCGTGTAACACCTCGTGCAGCCTCTGAACATTCGTGATTTGCTGTGGCATGTATGGCACAAGGTTCGTGGACGTAGGAGGAGCCAATCCCCTTTATTCTGTGCGGCTGGTCCCGGCGGAGGTTCGAGTCCTCCCTCGGGCATCGGTGTGTGTGTTTGTCCTTACGATAATTTAGGTTAAGTAGCGTGTAAGCTTAGGGACTGATGACCTTAGCAGTTAAGTCCCATAAGATTTATATTAAAAAAAAATCCCCGTTATTGTCTTAATGGCTCACGCTGATCAGCTAGAGTGTAATGATACCCTTCGTGATGTTTGTCACACCGTACAGAGCGATTTTCCCTACGGTCAGTCCACGATCCAAGAAACGACGCTCTGTAATACAGGCCGACTGATGTTACCGTCCTCTTCAAGACGATGGGACATCTTCAAAATCTGGTGGTCCAACAACTCAGTGAGACAGTTCTGAGTCAACGAGATAATTACCTTAGTAAAACAGTGTGCTACTTCGAAATTAAAACTTCACCAGAACTTCGAACATCCTACTCCGGGCATAAAAGCTACACGAAAATTTTCCTGATGTTTACATTGTAATCGACACCTCGTGTCACTTTACACACAATAATAATTACAGTGTTTCATCTTGATCGGTTTTATTTGCACATATCACACTGTTTACGAGTTTCATCTATACTCCATCATCAGAATCAAATTTAGAACGACATCGATACACGTTACTCAAGATTCTTGGTCTATGGTACCTGTACGGACACAAAAACGTGGGGAGATACTATGTATTGATATTCTTTAAACCGTGATTCAGACAATGGCAAGTAGTGGAAACGTGTATAGTTGTATGATACACAGTATATGCTCGAAAGTATCTGGACCGCCGAAGTCATGCAGAACTGCCCAACACGTCACGATAAGCGGACGCACCAGTATAAAAAAAGGCGCGGAGTGTTTTGTTGTCTTCTGACAAGAAGCAATAACAGCTGTACATCAACGGACAGGGTCTGTCGTGTATTGCGGAGTGTCGTTGTAAAAAATCACGTGAAATTAGTGTAACGAATCAATCGTCAGTTCCATTGCGCAACGAGCGTTCTCACTAGCTATGGCTGTACACAGCGAGTTAAGAAAGAATGAGGTACAGTGGTGGAGCAGCTCCTCATCAGCTAAACATCTCTGTAGCCAATGTTACACCTGGTGTGGTGCGAAGAACGGCGCCACTGGTGAGTGGATGAGTAGAAACGAGTTATTTGGAGTGATGAATCACGATCTATCCTGTGACAATGCGATGGAAATGTTTGGGTTTAGCGAATGCGGAAAGAAATTTACCTGCCATAATGCGTTGTGCCGAGTGAAGTAAGAAAGAGTTGGGTGTGTTTTCAGTGGTTAGAGTTCGATGTCTTTATAGCGCGTAATAATACTGTAAGTGTAGATGGCTACGAACACATTTTACAACATTGAGTACAGTTCGGAGACGATGATCGTATCGCGATTGGAAATGCGCTCTGTCATAAAGCAACATTTGTAAGGCAATGGATTGTGGCAATAACATTTCTGAAATGGACTGGTCTACCCAAAGTGAGTCGAAACAAGGCCGCGGGAGTAGACAAAATTCCATTAGAACTACTGACGGCCTTGGGAGAGCCAGTCATGACAAAACTCTACCATCTGGTGAGCAAGATGTATGAGACAGGAGAAATACCCTCAGACTTCAAGAAGAATATAATAATTCCAATCCAAAAGAAAGCAGGTGTTGGCAGATGTGAAAATTACCGAACTATCAGTCTAATAAGTCACAGCTGCAAAATACTAACGCGAATTCTTTACAGACGAATGGAAAAACTGGTAGAAGCGGACCTCGGAGAAGATCAGTTTGGATTCCGTAGAAATGTTGGAACACGTTAGGCAATACTAACCTTACGACTTATCTTAGAAGAAAGATTAAGGAAAGGCAAACGTACGTTTCTAGCATTTGTAGACTTAGAGAAAGCTTTTGACAATGTTAACTGGAATATTCTCTTTCAAATTCTGAAGGTGGCAGGGGTAAAATACAGGGAGCGTAAGGCTATTTACAATTTGTACAGAAACCAGATGGCAGTTATAAGAGTCGAGGGGCATGAAAGGGAAGCAGTGGTTGGGAAGGGAGTGAGACAGGGTTGTAGCCTCTCCCCGATGTTATTCATCCTGTATATTGAGCAAGCAACAAAGGAAACAAAAGAAAAATTCGGAGTAGGTATTAAAATTCATGGAGAAGAAATAAAAACTTTGAGGTTCGCCGATGACATTGTAATTCTGTCAGACAGCAAAGGACTTGGAAGAGCAGTTGAACGGAATGGACAGTGTCTTGAAAGGAGGGTATAAGATGAACATCAACAAAAGCAAAACGAGGATAATGGAATGTAGTCGAATTAAGTCGGTGATGCTGAGGGAATTAGATTAGGAAATGATACAATTAAAATAGTAGAAGAGTTTTGCTATTTGGGGAGCAAAATAACTGATGATGGTCGAAGTAGAGAAGATACAAAATGTAGACTGGCAATGGCAAAGAAAGCGTTTCTGAAGAAGAGAAATTTGTTAACATCGAGTATTGATTTAAGTTTCAGGATGTCGTTTCTGAAAGTATTTGTATGGAGTGTAACCATGTATGGAAGTGAAACATGGACGATGAATAGTTTGGACAGGAAGAGAACAGAAGCTCTCGAAATGTGGTGCTACGGAAGAATGCTGAAGATTAGATGGGTAAATCACATAACTAATGAGGAGGTATTGAATAGAATTGGGGAGAAGAGGAGTTTGTGGCGCAACTTGACTAGAAGAAGGGATCGGTTGGTAGGACATGTTCTGAGGCATCAATGGATCACCAATTTAGTATTGGAGGGCAGCGTGGGGGGTAAAAATCGTAGAGGGAGACCAAGAGATGAATACACTAAGCAGATTCAGAAGGATGTAGGTTGCAGTAAGTACTGGGAGATGAAGCAGTTTGCACAGGATAGAGTAGCATGGAGAGCTGTACAAAACCAGTCTCAGGACTGAAGACCACAACAACAACAATCCAAAGTCCTGTGCTGAACCCAATGGAACACCTTAGGCAAGAGTTAGGACGTAGAAGTCGTGCTGCAGACCGCAGCGTGCAACACTGCTACGTTCTCAGGTTGGGGCTCTTGAGGAAGAAAATGCTGCCATTCCTTCACACACTTACTCATTGATAAGTGTCCACAGCGGAGTTCGTGCCATGATAAAGGCAAAGGGTGGACACTTCACACATTAACACGTGAAGCGCGCCGTCAGTTCCCTTTGCCTGACAACGTACTCGTTTGCACCACATCAGAACATGGCAATGACAGTATCGAGACTAAACCACAAATGTAATTTTAAACAAGTTTATTAAAACATTCAGTACAAAGATGGGGTTTACAGAAGGTAACTACACATTTAGTAAAATTTCTAACTTCATTGTGCCCGAAAATCTTTGTGATTGTCTTGTTACCTTCAGAACAATATCAACATAGTTTATGCGCCTTCCCTCCTTTGTTACCAACTGGTGTTTGCTTCTTCTCGAGTCGACACTGACTGGAATTCCTTCATGTAATGCCACTCGAGTGCATGTACCAACTGTTTTCGAAATACGGCCATGGACTTTTTCCGCTCTATCACATCAAGTACGTGTATTTGCATTCACAACAGCAGTGCTAAAAAGAATCAAATGGTTATCTTCGATATCATTCTACTGTCTTTCTCAATAGATTTTATATGCATTCACCTCACCGGAAAGGTCAACAGTGTTTTTTCCCTATCACATTCAATAACAATTTTCAGTTTTCAATAAAAATCTCTCTTGAACGTCATGTTCACCATTTCACTCAAATGTCTGGCGGAAAAAACTAAAACGTCTCTCTTGTCTTTCCAGTTCAGGACCGTAATTATTTGACCAATCTCCTTTGCATTCACTTCCACGCATTTCGGTTTGGTCGTTACAGTTTCTTTGGGGATTCCTTTCCGATTTAGTCGTAGGGTACCAACCAAATGCATATTCTTTGTTATTAGTTTGCTTGTCCACACTAGTACACCAATTATCGATACATAATGTATGGCCTTTATTGAATACATCTTTAATACAAAATCCATCACAAAATTTATTGATATGGTAATTTTTTTATCAAGCACTTTGTCACTGTATAAATTCGAAAAATGTAATAGTATACATTACGGCTGCACAGTTTAAACATGTTGATACCATATTTGTGTCTCTTTTGTCTCAAATATTGCCTGAATATAACGCGTCATCGGCATGGTTTTAGAGAGACTCGTCGATAGATAGTATTTTGGAAGGATTATAATTTTTTTTTAATTTTTGATCGCTTCCTCTATGGTGAAAGGAATTTTTCAGAGCGATTTAATGCATCAACTTTTCTATTGTCTTCGAGATTCTGCGTACACAACAGAATTTCCAAACGATCTTTATTCTTTACCTTTCACAGATATATTTGAATAAATAGTGAGCCTGGGACAAACATAAATGTATAGATGAAAGTTTAACCAATCTAATCCACAAAATGAGTCAAAACAATCGCTTTATTTCATTCTGTTCACTGGTTACGACATTTGGAAACCACTGTCCTCTGTGTAGAATAAATATTCATTCCTTCATTTATACGTTCAAATGTTTCATCTGTGACGAAACCATAAAAATCTTCGACTTTGTTACACTTTTGGTCGTTTTCATTACTCACTTTGGCAACATGAATACTCGTAAAATGCATAATGTTTGGCTGGTTACCTTGAGGATAAAACAACCTTCTTTAATCACCTACTGACAGATCAGACGAATTCTCACTTTCGGATGATGGCAATCGCTTTGCACGGCGACGTTTATGTGGTACAAATAACGCACTTAGTGAATCACTGATATCTTCTAGCGGAATTTTTTCTGGTATGGAAAACGAATCTTTTTGAAAATAATCGCTGTGATACTAGTCCCTCCTAACACAAATGTGGCTTTCTCTAACTTGTCGTCCCTTGGATATTGCTTTCTTACCACACCACACTCGTTCGATCTCAAACTCATCAACCGTCAACAGGTGTACATGCATTTTATTTACATACTCGCGGTAACGCCTGAGTACTAGTTGGCAAGTACTGCGCCAACGTCGAATGGGTTGCCGGCAGGCAGGGGCACCGTTACGCGCCCGTTGATACTCATTGTCAGTCGTCATCAATCGTTTTTGCTCAAGAACCAGTACTGACGCTGTGATGCAGTATGTCGGGCCGCTTATGTACCGACCTAATTATTAATTCGTAACCGACACAATAAAGAGTGTTTCAAATTTTGAAAGAACAGATATCAAATGTTTATAACAAACTATGAATAACTATAACAAATTGCGTATGCCATTTGATAGAGGAGAGTACAAAGTTTTATGTTCGCACAGATACTATACCATACACTCAACATGAATACTATTCGTTGACCGAGAAATATCAAAATGATAGTCCATTTAATTCTACTCACGAATCAACAGGTCCCTGTTTGTTGAATCGACGGCTTCAACAATTCGGTTTCTCAGCTGATGAAGGTTAGCTGCCGTAATTGTGACAAAGATTCTGTCTTTTACGTACCTGTACAGAAAAAAATCGCAGTGTGTGAGATCTGATGACCTGAGATGCCAAAAGCAATGAACAAGATCTTGTTGTCCTCTCTTCCATTGCAACGCTGTGGGTTGGTGTTAAGACAACGCCACATCTCGAGGTGAAAGTGAGGCGCGGCGCCGTCACGAATAAAAATGAAATCACTAGAACTTTCATGAACTTGACGAAGTGGCCAATTTTGCAGCATATCCAGGTATGACATTCCTGTCCGCCAAAAAGAAAAGCCCATAAACTTTGCTTCGTGAACAGAAAGGACACAAAACAAATTCAGTTTCGACGAGTCTATTTCATGTTCGACGACGACGAGAGGATTTTGTGACCCTCAAATTCTTACATTATGGCGGTTTATTTTACACGACAGATGAAACGTTGATTCATCCGAAAAGATGGGTCGTTCGAAAAAAGTGTCCTCTATCATATTTTGGAGAACTGAAATACAATATTCGTAGTTTCTGTCACGGTCGCCGGGACGCAATAGCTACAGTTACTGCATCTTGTAAGGCTTCGTATGCAAATGTATTTTTAGAAGACGCCAAACCGTTGTTTAGGGGAAATTAAAGTTTCTGGCCTGTTCCACTGCTGTGAATTTCCGAGGACTCCACATTTTCATCAGACGTGCATGGCCGACCAACACGTTTCCATTTCCATATGCAACAAACTTCCAAGAATTTTGTATGCCAGTCGTAAATCTGCTTGGTCAGAGGCGGTTCTAGCTGAATCGACAACAGAGTCACGTTGCACTTGAAAAATGGACAGACTTCACGCAAATTCCAACACACAAGGTGATTTCTCTTGTGGTGTAGAAGACATGATGCTACAGACAAACAACAGCGCAGTTCAGTCAAAACAGTGAATTTTCCTTTACCCAGTGACATGCGCAATGTGTTTCTATCTTTTATAGTTTATTTGTAATTAACAATTCAAAGCTGTTCTTTTTTTTTAATCACCAGGTATGGTATGGTATGATCCCCCAGTAGACTAGTTATAGAAATAGCACGGTAAGTTGGCGGTCGGTCCCTAAGTAATGATCGTTAAAAGTCCTCACCATTCATGTGGACTCCTCTATGTTTCAGGTTGCTGCCACTCTCGGCGACACAGAGTCGTGACACTGAAATTACCTGGCGAAGTTCTGCAATGTTATCTCTGTGAGCAAATAGCTAATTGATTAATACTAATAACTAATTGTACTTATATTTAAACTATAGACCTGGTGTGGCTTCGCACGAGTAGCATTAAGTATCTGTGGCCAGATCTATTTGTCAGACAAACCGGGGAGGCCTTACGTGCGGCCGCCTGGGAAGTCTTTCGCCGCCTGCTTCGTCCCGGGGCGACATCCCACTCGACTACAGGTGATGAATCAGCCTCAGTGCGAGCAGTAACTGGGTTGGCCACCGGTGAGGACCGATCGGAGGACTCTGACGCGTTGGACATCTGTTGGATCCCCACGGCCGGCCCACAACAGTGGTGCCCATCCACTGCAGCCTCAAGCTGTGTAACCGAAGCCATCACAGCCTGAAGTTGCGAGCGAAGTGTCACCAACTCGGCCCGCATCCGCACACAACAGTCGCAGTCCCTGTCCATACCAAAGACCGTGGAAAACTAAACTACGCAGATAAACGGACTATCGGCACGTGCTGCGCAACTCTAATGTAGACCATGACGAAAACGCACGAACTGTGTCTAGTAATACGCAGATATTCAACAACCTAACTACCGAAGCACTCAGGTGAAACTAAATAATATACCCCTGATAAGGAACTTGTAATATATCACAAAATCGGTTTACTTTCTGACGCAAACGAAAACGCGAGAACTGTGGCTATCAGATTTTAAATTTACACGCAGAAACTCAAGAAACTAAACTATTAAAGCACACAGATGATATAATAAAATTCGCTCCTGGTTAGGAACTCGTAAATGTCACAAAAGCGGTTTATTTATCTATTGCTGCGTCTGTCACGGTCAGCTATTGCTGCCTGACTTATGATGCTTACAGCGCCATCTATTGCTACATTTTGTAACTATTTATTTTTCTTCTGCCATACGTTTTCCCCCTTTTCCGATAATATTCCGTTGCGATTTGACGTCATTCTGACCAGTAGTGATATTTCTACTGCGGATTGAAAGTTTAATTTTATTTATAATCACCATGTACACCCGAATATCATCAGTATCATATAACTTACACAATGTTCACTGAGGTGACAAAAATGACGGGGGTACTTCTTAATATCATGTCGGACCTTATTTTCCCCGCCGTAGTGCAGCAGATCGATGTCATGGACCAAACAAGTCGCTGGAAGTCCCTTGCAGAATATTGAATCACCGTGTCTGAAGAAGGGAAATTTGTTAACATCGAGTATTGATTTAAGTGTCAGGAAGTCGTTTCTGAAAGTATTTGTATGGTGTATAGCCATGTATGGAAGTGAAACATGGACGATAAATAGTTTGGACAAGAAGAGAATAGAAGCTTTTGAAATGTGGTGTTACAGAAGAATGCTGAAGATTAGATGGGTAGATCACATAACTAATGAGGAGGCATTGAATAGGATCGGGGAGAAGAGAAGTCTTTGGCACAACTTTACTAGAAGAAGGGATCGGTCGGTAGGACATGTTCCGAGGCATCAAGGGATCACCAATTTAGTATTGGAGGGCAGCGTGGAGAGTAAAAATCGTAGAGGGAAACCAAGAGATGCATACACTACGCAGATTCAGAAGGATGTAGGTTGCAGTAGTTACTGGGAGATGAAGAAGCTTGCACAGGATAGAGTAGCATGGAGAGTTGCATCAAACCAGTCTCAGGACTGAAGACCACAACAACAACAACACTGGTTCTGTAACCGCCCATAATTACGGAAGTATTGCAGGTACATATTATTTCCCATGAATTTTCGATGGGATTCACGACCGGCGATCTGGACAGCCAAATCACTCGCTCAAATTGTCCAGAACGTTCTTCAAGCCAATCGCCAACAATTGTGCCCCGGTGAGATGGCGTAGTGCCATCTATAAAAATTCCATTGTTGTTTGGAACGTTAAGTTCATAAATGACTGACATAGTTTTCCAAGTAGCTGAACATAACCGAGGACTCAGTCCATTTCATGTAAACTCATCCCATACTGTTATGGAGCCACCATCAGCTTGCACAGAGCCTTGTTGACAACCTGGTTACATGCCTTCACAGGGTTTGCCCCCACACGCGAACCCTACCATTAGCACATACCAACTTAAATCGGGACTCATCTGATCAGGCTCCGGTTTTCCAGTCGTCTAGGATCCAACTGATGTAGTCACGAGTCCAGGAGAGGTGCTGCAGGCGATGTACTGTTAGCAAAGGCATTCGCGTCGGTCGTTTGCTACCATAGCCTATTAACTCCAAATTTCACCGAAATGTCCTAGTGGATACATTAGTTGTACGCCACACATTGATTTATGCAGTTATTACACTCAATTTTGCTTGTCTGTTAACACTGAAAACTCCACAGATACGCCGTTGCTCTCGGTCGTTAAGAGAAGGACGTCGGTGGTGGGAGGCAATGCCTGAAATTTGGTATTCTCGGCACACTATTGACACTGAGGATCTCGGAATGCTGAATTCACTAACGATTTCCGAAATGGAATGTCTCATGCATCTAGCTCCAACTAGTATTCCACGTTTGAGGTCTGTTAATTCTTGTTATATGGCCATAATCACGTTGGAAACCCTTTCATGTGGTACACCTGAGTAGATATGACAGCTCCGTTCTCGTTCTCGTTTACGTTCTCGTTTAATGGCGAGTCTTTCCTTGGCCCGAGGTGTGGCAGTTCATGCTTACTGGAAGCGATTTCTGCCGTTTCTCAATGGTTGGTGATTGGTGACCTCTGTTGATGGATTGGTGTCTGTGATCCGTAGATATGAAAACAAACAAAAACTCGGGCTGCTAGCAGGCTAGCAGTTATAAGAAGAATGGGTCTTCTACATCTTCCTCTTCTTTTTGTTGATCTGTTCAAGGATGTACAGATATTCTGCGATGAACCTCTTTTTCCCGATCGGTATTCTTTATCCATTGGGCCGAGACTTCAGGGACATGTATCCGGTTCTTGGGGGTGAAAACAAATTGGACATTGATGAGTTAAAGTTCCGCCTTCGAGATGGCGTCGTATGTAATTCCTTCCCGCTATGCTTGTCAGGGAATAGGAAACAGGTGTCTAGTTCCACCACCGACGCAGCCTCCATTTGTGGTAGGGAGGGCGGGGGAAGGGACTGCGCCGGTAGGCGTCTCTTTGGTTTGCTGTCTACTGCGTAACCTCTCCTTTGGGAAGGTGAGCAGGCGTGTGTCTCCTTGGGCGCATTTCTGCAGGAGCCGGGGAGCATCCGTCTATGTGGCGGCGTTGCCATGAGGGGGGAGATGCATCTTCTTATGCCACTGCAGCTCTTCCTGTAACAGCTGCAGCTGGCGCCCGCATCTCGTGGTCGTGCGGTAGCGTTCTCGCTTCCCACTCCCGGGTTCCCGGGTTCGATTCCCGGCGGGGTCAGGGATTTTCTCTGCCTCGTGATGGCTGGGTGTTGTGTGCTGTCCTTAGGTTAGTTAGGTTTAAGTAGTTCTAAGTTCTAGGGGACTGATGACCGTGGATGTTAAGTCCCATAGTGCTCAGAGCCATTTTTGCAGCTGGCGACGGACGTCGTCGACTTCCGCCCTTACTGTCACCCTTCCCGCCTTCGCAGCACCTTTGAGGGTGGTCGTCGCGTTGTCGGAAGCTGCATATAATCTGGCGTGCGTGTCTTCTCTTTATTTTTCTTCTTCGTGGCGGTGCAGCCCTCTTCCGCTTCTTGGACTGGGGCGGGAGGGGGAGGGGCCGCTGCAACTTATTCCTTGCCACCTGATGACCTCTTCACGTGTGACGCCATCGAGTTCTTCCGTTCGTCGCTTCTACCCGCGGCTCAAGCTCTTGATTCACCTGCAGCTGCGTGAATTGACGGCGTGACCGCCGCCTTAGTTCACGTACGTGACGACAACATCTCGTGGTTTGTCACGTTCGCGTGTATCATGCGCCAAAGCGCATTTCAAACTGGCGATTGTGCCACTGCAGAACTTGGTGATGTATCCAACTTATGGCTACGGTAGCAGTGCTCCTTCTTCGCCTTGCTCTTCTTGCCATCATGATCGTTCCCGGTCAGTGTGAGCAGGAACTAAAGCACGGCGGCGATTTTGCCTCCCTTTCCGCGTCCGGATATGTCGGTGAAGTGTAGGCGAGCGAGACGAGTGATAGCAGCAACGGTGCGACCCGCAGCGAGTCGAGCAGCAGACTGAAATGTCAGCTCCGCGTCCTTTTATACCTTGTGTACGCGATACTACCGCCGTCTGTACATACATGTGCACATGGCTATCCCATGACTTTTGTCACCTCACTGCAAGCTGCGCACAACAGGAAAGTTGTCTGGAGGCACGAATGTGTGTTCCATATTGAATTGACGTTTGGACTGACACCTCGTGGCAATTGTGGAAGCACACGTGATGGGACTAATATGTTTACAGCCATGTAAATATTGTATGCGAATCATGGGTTCATGGGTGTATGTGCATGTGTGATTGATTCAATATGTATCAAAGTCTGGTTGACGTGGTACAAACAAAAGAAAAAGTAAGAAAAAACATGCGTGATTTACATGTTTGGCTCATGTTACAGCACTCAACTGTTTACTGCAGACGTCTTCGTCGTGCCACGCAAAGAATTATGTCAACATCTAGGTCTGATTCATGAAAGGGAGAAAACCGAAAGCTGAATAATCTGCTAAACTGATGAAAAACTGTACTGTGTGAATATGTAAAGGAAGAAAAGTTGCTGCAGTTGCAGAAATAGCTTTTCGCAAAGTGTTTCACATCTATAATAAAAAACACCACATATTTTTGATCTGATGTTTTTTCTTTATGCAGTTGTTCTCAAAGGACTGCAGGGAAACTATTCGTTAAAGGTATTTGATTATTTCAAATTGTAAATCTCACATCAGAGCCTAATGATCAGGTGGTTACCTTTTCAATTTTGGTCATATTTATTACCGTAGTTCAAAGTTGAGTAACCCACTGCCCGTTATTCGACGAATTTTTAGTGAATTAAGAGTGCGAATTACGGCTAGTAATCTGGGAAGAAGAAATTGGCAGTATGAAGTTGTCGTCATTTTTTTAAATGTGTCCCGCTTGCGTATTCATCAGCGAGATATTTCTGAATGCCGTTCGAGAAGCTCTTGCCCATCTCTTTACGATATTTAAAAAGCCTTAATCTCTTTCTCGCCAGTGGAGATCCATTTATGTCTTGAGTGTAAATTGGAAGTGTACAAACAAATAATGTCTTTCGCCTCACCACGCAGAGAATAATGTTGTCATCTGTGTTTTACTCAGGAAGAAGTGGAAGCTTAAAGCTGAGTCATTTACTGCGCTGCTGTAAAATTTTTTTATGTGAACTAAGCGAATCTGCATCCTAACTTGCATTTTATTCTGTACGTAAAAAATTGAAAACCTCAAGTCTTGGAGCCGAACCGGATATTTTCTTCACTATGCTGTTATTCTGAAAAGACTGGATGTCACTTAGGCGACTTACATATCCCTAGCCAGTTATCCAACCGAGCAAAGGAGAGCAACAATATAAAGTGGGATCCGAGCGACGTTTCGTTATAGTGAATCTCCACATCATTCAGAGGTTAGGTTAAAGTGCAGAGCGAGAAAGATTAACGTAGTCAGGGTTCGATTTTACAAGCATGCGGTTTCTAACCATACGCTCTTCCACTAGCGCATCATACGAGATGTGAATTCAGTCACGCTTTTTGCTAACTCAAGACGCTGCTGCTCTCTCGAGTTATGATGGCTGTGCACTAGGTGGCAGTGACCGTTTTCACAATTTACATTCATCGTAATTCAGACAGTTTGCAAGAATTTTTTTTAGATTATGTACAAAAGCCTTCATGATGAGTCAGTGTATCTTTTAGTGATAACCGGGTGAAAACCCCTATAGCAGTTCCTGAGATTAGCCTGATCATACAGACGGACGCTAGGAGGCGACTTGAGTCCATACTAATACTATACATGCGAAAGTAACTCTGTCTGTTACGCTTTAACGACTAAGTCGCTGAACCGATTTTGAGAAAATTTGGTATATAGATAGCTTGAAGCTTAGGAAGGACACAGGCCACTTTATGAAGTGTGTAGTACAACATCTTAATTGATTTGAAGAATACAGGGTGATTCAAAAAGAATACCACAACTTTGAGAATTTAAAACTCTGCAACGACAAAAGGCAGAGCTAAGCACTATCTGTTGGCGAATTAAGGGAGCTATAAAGTTTCATTTAGTTGTACATTTGTTTGCTTGAGGCGCTGTTGACTAGGCGTCAGCGTCAGTTGATGCTAAGATGGCGACCGCTCAACAGAAAGCTTTTTGTGTTATTGAGTACGGCAGAAGTGAATCGACGACAGTTTTTCAGCGTGCATTTCGAACGAAGTATGGTGTTAAACCTCCTTATAGGTGGTGTATTAAACGTTGGTATAAACAGTTTACAGAGAATGGGTGTTTGTGCAAAGGGAAAAGTTCTGGACGGCCGAGAACGAGTGATGAAAATGTAGCACGCATCCAGCAAGCATTTGTTCGCAGCCCAGGAAAATCGACTCGCAGAGCTAGCAGAGAGCTGCAAATTCCACAATCAACTGTATGGAGAGTCCTACGAAAAAGGTTAGTTATGAAACCTTATCATCTGAAATTGGTTCAAGCACTGTCTGCAGCTGATAAGATTAAAAGAATCGATTTCTGTGATTTTATCCTTGCTCAAATGGAAACAGATGAATCTTTCGTTTCAAAGATTGTGTTTAGTGATGAAGCAACTTTCCACACTAACGGGAAAGTCAACCGTCACAATGTCTGTATATGGGACGCTGAGAATCCGCGGGAAACAACTCAGTATGAACGTGACTCGCCTAAGGTGAACGTTTTCTGTGCCATTTCAGCCAATAAAGTTTTTGGTCCCTTTTTCTTCGAAGGTGCTACTGTAACTGGACTACAGTATCTGGAGATGTTAGAGAATTGGCTGTTCCCTCAGCTCGAACAAGAAGCACAACAATTCATATTTCAGCAGGATGGAGCCCCACCACATTGGCACTTATCTGTCCGTAACTACCTGAACGTCAACTACCCGAGGCGATGGATCGGCCGCCAGGCAGCCCTTGACAGAGCACTTCATCACTGGCCTCCAAGAAGCCCTGATCTTACCCCTGCGATTTTTTCTTATGGGGATATGTTAAGGATATGGTGTTTCGGCCACCTCTCCCAGCCACCATTGATGATTTGAAACGAGAAATAACAGCAGCTATCCAAACTGTTACGCCTGATATGCTACAGAGAGTGTGGAACGAGTTGGAGTATCGGGTTGATATTGCTCGAGTGTCTGGAGGGGGCCATATTGAAAATCTCTGAACTTGTTTTTGAGTGAAAAAAAACCTTTTTAAATACTCTTTGTAATGATGTATAACAGAAGGTTATATTATGTTTCTTTCATTAAATACACATTTTTAAAGTTGTGGTATTCTTTTTGAATCACCCTGTATAACGCTATTTATGGAACAATAATTACTCTTTGGAAACGTTATTTGCGCTTGGCTTTTGAACTTTTCATATTTTTGAAAATGCTTTTATTCATTGATATGTTCTACGTAATATGATTAAAGGTAATCAATATAATGTTTATTCAGTTCTCAACGTGTTTAATCCATATTTCCATACTAATACCGATAATAGTAACTGCGAAAGTAACTCAATCTGTTACATCTCCACGGCTCTAGCACTGAACTGATTTTGATGGTATTTGGTTTGGAAATAGCTTGAACCCTGAGGAAGACCATAGGCTACTTTACAAAGTTTTATCTTTTCCAATATTATTAACATTTTTAAATATGGTTTACGTGAGCGGCATGCAAGTGACGCTGGTGCGATGGTCGGCGACTCTTGGTGTCTTTGATTACCCGTGACAAACTCTAAGTTAAAGTGTGCGTGGTTTATGATATTAAGTTTCAACACCACCTGGCATAGCTGGAGAGTTTTGATGGAGATACAACAATAAAAGCGGACGGTAAGCCCGAAAACCGTATTTAAAACTGTTACTATAAGCCTCACAAAAAATTTTTGATTTACCGTATAGTTCTAAGAGACCTCAAGCTGCGAAACTTACTTGGGAATCCAACAAACCTCAGAGCACTCTCATGTCCGCCAAAACTTCGATGCAGAACGTCAAGATGGCCTTAACTGACATAGAACAGTCACAAGACCGTCGCATTTTAGACGCTGAGCGTCACGTGTCTCTTACAGCTTGCAAGATGCTTGAAGACTCACGACGAAAGGCAACATTTAAAGGCTATACGGCCAACAAAGAATCGTACCGCTGCATGTGAAGCGTGGGTGGCTTTTGGCGAGGCTGCCTTTGATTATGATTTACTATTGATTATGTCAATCATAAATTATTTGTCATAGGCGGATGGACAAAAATGTGGGCACCATAACATATTAAAATGGAGAGGAGAAACGGGTGTTATTGCTGCTAATGTGGCAAAATGTTACATCCAGTACTAGCTGAGCCAGAGAAACGCCTAAAAGCTCAGATTCTGCACGAATATAATTAATAGATGCAGCTCTAAGTGTAATTAGAAAATACACTGAAGCATGCTATAGCCATTCGTTTTCAAATACAGAGATATGTAATTAGGCAGAATACGGCGCTGCGGTCGGCAACGCCTGTATAAGACAACAAGTGTCTGGAGCAATTGTTAGAGCGGTTACTGCTGCTATCTGTTACTGCTGCTACAATGGCAGGTTATAAAGATTTAAGTGAGTGTTCAAATGGCTCTGAGCACTATGGGACTTAACTTCTGAGGTCATCAATCTCCTAGAACTTAGAACTACTTAAACCTAACTAACCTAAGGACATCACACACATCTATGCCCGAGGCAGGATTCGAACCTGCGACCGTAGCGGTCGCGTGGTCCCAGACTGTAGCGCCTAGAACCGCTCGGTCACCACAGCCGGCCAAGTGAGTGTGAACGTGGCGTCACAGTCGGCGCACGAGCGATGGGACACAGGATCTCCGAGGTAGCGATGAACTGGAGATTTTCCCTTGCGACCATTTCACTAGTGTACCGTGAATATTAGGAAACCGGTAAAACATCAAATCTCCGACATGGCTGTGGCCGGAAAAACATCCTGCAAGAACGGGACCAACGACAGCTCAAGAGAATCGTTCAACGTGACGGTAGTGCAACCCTTCCACAAATTGCTGCAGATTTCAATGCTGGGCCATCAGCAAGTGTCAGCGTGCGAACCATTCAACGAAACGTCATCGATATGGAACTGTTGATGACTGGAAACATGTTGCCTGGTCGGAAGAGTCTCGTTTCAAACTCTATCGAGCGGATGGACAGCCGGCCGAAGTGGCCGTGCGGTTAAAGGCGCTGCAGTCTGGAACCGCAAGACCGCTACGGTCGCAGGTTCGAATCCTGCCTCGGGCATGGATGTTTGTGATGTCCTTAGGTTAGTTAGGTTTAACTAGTTCTAAGTTCTAGGGGACTAATGACCTCAGCAGTTGAGTCCCATAGTGCTCAGAGCCATTTGAACCATTTTTTGCGGTTGGACATGTACGGGTATGAAGACAATATCATGAATCCATGGACCCTGCATATCAACAGCGGAGTTCTCAAGCTAGTGGAGGCTCTGTAATGGTATGGGCGTGTGCAGTTGGAGTGATATGGGACGCCTGATACGTTTAGATACGAGTCTGACAGGTGACACCTACGAAAGTAACCTTTCCGATCACCTGCATCCATTCATCTCCATTGTGCGTTCCGACGGTCTTGGACAATTCTAGCAGGACAATGCGACACTCCACACTTCCAGAATTGCTACAGAGTGGCTTCACGAACACTCTTCTGAGTGTAAATACTCCGCTGGCCACCAAATTCTCCAGACATGAACACTATTGAGCATACTTGGGATGCCTTGCAACGTGATGCTCGGAAGAAGATCTCCACCCCCTTGGACTCCTATGGATTTATGGGCAGCCGACAGCCCTGCAGGATTCATGATATAAATTCCCTCCAGCATTACTTCAGACATTAGTCGAGTCCATGCCATGCCGTGTTGCGGCACTTCTGGGTGCTCATGGGGGCCCTACGCGATGTGTGTGATGTACGAGTTCTGATTCGACATACAGAAAAATAATAGAAGCACGTTCATTATGTACCTACATATCGGCATTGCATACGTTTTTTTATACAGACATCTCAACACTACTGTTTACACAGGTATCTCGTAAAATTACTAGCTTCACTCAGTGTAACAAAACCACTGATATGCGAGCGAAGCATTATGAAATATGAGACACGGTCCCAAAGTTTGCTAAAAGATCCGAATGTCATGTATACTAGACTCACTGTATTGCATTACAATAATGGTCTTTGTTCCCAATAAAGACCACATTTTGGTAGATAAACAGTAAGACATTCTCGCTCTCACACCACCTACACCCGCAGTGGCCGCGCTACATACTTTTTCTGTCCCTGAGGAAAGAGATCAACTTTACTTACAATGGGACAGCCCTATCGTCATTATCGATTTCGTCCAAATTTATGGTACGGCCATAAATGAAAGTGACGGAAGCGGGAGCTCCAGAAGGCTAAGTTATATAAAAAACAGCAGTTGTGGCGCGGGTTGCTTCTCAGCCAGATTAGAAGATTACGGAATGTACTGTATATTGAGCAAGCAGTAAAGGAAACAAAAGAAAAATTCGGAGTAGGTATTAAAATGCATGAAGAAGAAATTAAAACTTTAAAGTTCGCCGATGACATTGTAATTCTGTCAAATACAGCAAAGGACTTGGAAGAGCAGTTGAACGGAATGGACAGTGTCTTGAAAGGAGGGTATAAGATGAACATCAACAAAAGCAAAACGAGGATCATGGAATGTAGTCGAATTAAGTCGGGTGATGCTAAGGGAATTAGATTAGGAAATGAGACACTTCAAGTAGTAAAGGAGTTTTACTATTTGGGGAGCAAAATAACTGATGGTGGTCGAAGTAGAGAGGATATAAAATGTTGACTGGCAATGGCAAGGAAAGCGTTTCTCAAGAAGAGAAATTTGTTAACATCGAATATAGATATAGGTGTCAGGAAGTCGTTTCTGAAAGTATTTGTATGGATGTAGCCATGTATGGAAGTGAGACATGGACGATAACTAGTTTGGACCAGAAGAGAATAGAAGCTTTCGAAATGTGGTGCTACAGAAGAATGCTGAAGATAAGGTGGGTAGATCACGTAACTAATGAGGCGGTATTGAATAGGATTGGGGAGAAGAAAAGTTTTTGGCACAACTTGACTAGAAGAAGGGATCGGTTGGTAGGACATGTTCTGAGGCATCAAGGGATCACCAATTTAATATTGGAGGGCAGCGTGGAGGGTAAAAATCGTAGAGGGAGACCAAGATATGAATACACTAAGCAGATTCAGAAGGATGTAGGTTGCGGTAGGTACTGGGAGATGAAGAAGCTTGCACAGGATAGAGTAGCATGGAGAGCTGCATTAAATCAGTCTCCGAACTGAATACCACAACAACAACAAATTGAGGGCTGTGGGGTCGAGTCCCTCTGCGGAAGCTTCCTTATTTTCAGTTTTTACCTGACTTACTGTGTAAATAAACCGAAATATTACTCAGTATATTGTGTTTATTCATATTTTCATAAAAGGCATGAAAAGAAAAGTCAACGAAATCTTGGGATTGCAAATAAATTTCAGGAAGCGTTTGAACGGCATACACGAAAGTTAATAAATGCAATATATTGAGCGTTACTTCAGTTTATTTGCAGTGTATATACTGTATATTTTAAACCGCTTGGTCATCTGGAGCTTCCACTTCTGTCACTTTCATTTCGGGTCAAGCCCTGCATACACCATAACTTTGGACGAAATCGGTGAAGCCGAGCAGACGTGATCTTGTTAGCTCACGATCGAATTCGCCAGCTTCAGTTACACTGAAGAGCCGAAGAAACTGGTGCGCCTACCTAATATCGTGAAGGTCCCCCGCGAGCTCGCAGAAGTGCCGCAACACGACGTGGCGTGGAGTCAACTGATGTCTGAAGTAGGGCTGAAGGGAATTGATACCGTGAATCCTGCAGGGCTATCTATAAATCCGTAAGAGTACGGCGGGGTGGATATCTCTTATGAACAGCACGTTGCAAGGCATCCTAGACATGCTCAATAATGTTCATGTCTGTGGAGTTCGGTGGCCAGCCGAATTGTGTAGACTCAGTAAAGTGTTCCTGGAGCCACTCTGTAGCAATTCTGGACGTTTGGGGTGTCGCATTGTCCTGCTGGAATTGCCCAAGTCTATCGAACTGAACAATGGAGATGAATGGAGGCAGGTGATCGGACAGGATGCTTACGTACGTCACCTGACAGAGTCTATCTGAACGTATCAGAGGTCACATATCACTATTATTCCAAATGCACACGCCCGCACCATTACAGAGCCTCCACCAGCTTGAGCAGTCCCCTGCTGACATGCAGGGTCCATGGATTCATGATGTTTTCTCCATACCCGTAAACGTCCATCCGCTCGATACAATTTGAAACGAAACTCTTTCGACCAGGGTACATGTTTCCAGCCATGAACAGTCCAATGTCGGTGTTGACGGGCCCAGGCGAGGCGTAAGGCTTCGTGTCGCTCAATCATAAAGGGTACACGAGTGGGCCTTCGGCTCCGAAAGCCCATATCGATGATGTTTCGTTGAATGGTTCGCACACAGACACTTGTTGATGGCCCAGCATTGAAATCTGCAGCAGTTTGCGGAAGGGTTGCACTTCTGTCACGTTGAACGATTCTCTGCAGTCGTCCTTGGTCCCGTTCATGCAGGATCTTTTTCCGGCCTCAGCCATGTCGGAGATTTGATGTTTTACCGGATTCCTGATGTTTACAGTACACTCGTGAAATGGTCGTACGGGCAATTTCCCACTTCATCGCCACCTCGGAGATGCTATGTCCCATCGCTCGTGCGCGGTCTATAACATAATGTTCAAACTCACTAAAATGTTGATAACTTGCCGTTGTAGCAGCAGTAACCGATCTAACAACTGCGCCAGACACTTGTTGTCTTATACAGGCGTTGCCGTCCGCAGTACCGTATTCTGCCCGTTCACATATCTCTGTATTTGCTCTGTTTTTGCATGCTCATGCCTTTGGTGCTTCAGTGTGCATTAAGCATATATTAGTATATTACTGTCTGAGCAGGAAAACTACACTATTAAGAAACTCTTAACGGTAATTGGTTGTCGTATTCGGCTGTTGATGCTTGATGTTATCATTATGAAATACGGTTGAGACCGCGGACCGCATTAATTCTTGATTCGGGCAGCAGTTTGATGACCACTGCAGTGTAACTCAACACCCGTCAGGTGGTCGCCGGCACGTGGAAGTGCAGCGTCAACGGAAAGCCCAATAACATCAGCTTCGCGCTCAACGTGTTAATTTTCACCAATAAGTGTTCGGGTACTTTTATCTGATAATGTATGTGAGTTATCACGACAGAGAATTTGTACCAGTTAGTGTTATTACGGTTATGAACTCATACTCGCATTTCGTAGTCTTTGTCTATGAAGTTTACATATATTAGAAACCGGATTCGTCCAACCAGATAAAATATTCACAGTTACAAACTGCTAGGTGTCGGGTCACTGCAGGGGTGGGCACGGAACTCTGTGTTTGGTCTGAATATCCATGGACTACAATTCCCTCTAGTGCTCCTTCAGAAACGAACATTGAAGTTTATGAACAAAACTCGCTTCATAGTGAAAAGCTTGTTTGTCCCTTCATCTTCTGGAGACACCTCATGATTTACCAGATACATTCTTCTGGATACGATAGTAAAATTTTTATACTTTGATAACTTGATCAAAGAAAGCAGAAATG
Organism: Schistocerca nitens; assembly: GCF_023898315.1. Lineage (NCBI taxonomy): Eukaryota > Metazoa > Arthropoda > Insecta > Orthoptera > Acrididae > Schistocerca > Schistocerca nitens. The sequence continues at coordinate 714,267,043 of NC_064615.1, forward strand.
GAGTTTATTTGTCTTCTTCATTATTAATATCTTTCTCGCCATTAATTTGCAAATAGTGAAAAAAATACGAATCCTACACAATCATTCTTATCTACATGACCAATAAGTTTGTTTTCTGTTCTGAGGAACGTACCCATCATCTATACTTCTTCACGCTTTGTGAAACGAGCAATTTTTTGACATGAGACAGACTCGCCTAACAGCGACTTGAAAAGGCGATGGCATACGACTAGAGGGCTGCTTAACTATAGGCGCTAATGCCTCGCTTGCAACAAGTGTTCCGGTGGTCGTATAAGGCACTGTAAAACTTCTTAGAACTGAACATTTGGCATGTCAGAACGAAAACGGTCGTAAGAAATAAGTTGGCTCCAGTGGCTATAATTTAAAGTATTGGGTAGGACCTGTTTCGAGCTTCGGCCATTATCGAACGATAAAAAATATTCCAGAATGAGATTTTCACTCTGCAGCGGAGTGTGCGCTGATATGAAACTCCCTGACAGATTAAAACTGTGTGCCAGGCCGAGACTCGCACTCGGGACCTTTGCCTTTCGCGGGCAAGTGCTCTACCAACTGAGCTACCCAAGCACGTCTCACGCCCCGTCCTCACAGCTTTACTTCTGCCAGTACCTCGTCTCCTACCTTCCAAACTTTACAGAAGCTCTCCTGCGAACCTTGCAGAACTAGCACTCCTGAAAGAAAGGATATTGCGGAGACATGGCTTAGCCACAGCCTGGGGGATGAAAATGTCTTCAGCAAAAGTAGCTAGCAGTCTCTGCAATAACGGCACTAACCGCACTGGTGTCGGGTGGCGTTTGACCTGAAGGTACCCAGTTCAAATCCCGATGGTGACAGAAATCTTCATCGCCAATATTTGGCATGCAAGGGGAAAACAATGCTGCTGTGAAGGTCGCAATAACCAGACTTTGCACTGATGTTTCTGATAACATTCTAAGCCTTCTTGCAATGTCTCACTCAGTGAGATCACGTTGATGGTGGTATGGCCGTCAGAGAGGGCTTCAACCACAGCAGCTCCGTTGATGCCATTCGACAAGAGCGATCTTTGAACTGGAACCGCATTTATTGACCCTCTCCTCTCTTCTCCTTTCCCTCATCGTCATCAACAACAGAAACACGGTACTCCATCTCCTCAAGCACTCATAACAGTCTTCACATAATGAATGCATTTCACAAATGAGTGGTGCCATTCTGTGCGCCGAAATCTTTCCAATTGGACACCTGTATCTAAACATCGGTATCTATCAACCAAAAGTGTCACATTACAAATAGTAAGCACGACGCTCGAGGGTTGGAAATGATGTTTGTTGGGTGCCGTACATTTAACCGCACAAAAGCTGACCACAGGGCGAAAAATAATAGGAGGATAACAGCAAAAGTCACTGAACAACTGAATGTTGCACTCCCAAACCCTACCAACACCAAAGCAAGACATTCGGGAGGACGACGGTTCAGACCCGCTTCCGGCCACCCAGATTTAGGTTTTCCGCGATTTCCCTAAATCGCTTCAAGCAAATTCCGGGATGGTTCCTTTCAAAGTCCAGCTAATTTAAAAACAAATGCGAGCTTTTCACTCCCTATTTAAGGGCTCCGTAGAGATCATGTGGTCTTCCAGTACGTTGGAATATCAGCATTGGGGCAGTGAAGGATTCGTTACAGCACAAGAATCAGTGCTTCAGGGAATACATTCAGCCTATACCAATGTCAGCTGTCGCCATCAGGTAAATGAAACAAAAATAATCTTTCAGCAAATGGCAAGGTCTTAATAATTGGTACTTGGCACATAGTAATTCACTGTGCAACTGACTCCTGCAGGAACAGACAAATAAGGAAACATGCTATCGAAAGGCTTCAAAAGCAACTTGTTCATTTATTTATGTGTAATATTGAGAAACAGTTTTATAATTTTTCTTATGTCTTAGAACTTGGGCCTACGCAGATATTACAAAAGCCTTTGTCGTTTTGCGTAACTCTGTGCGTGACAGCGGCGGATTTGAAACGGAAGTAGCCTTAAACGATTGTAGTTGGCTAGACAGGTAGGTGACGGAATTTCAGCAAACAATGAGGGGAACATAATGAGGGATTACTTTTTGACTTCAACTGTTTCTGTAACCTGGTAGCTTTCTAAAATATAATTTATGCAATTAGGTCTATGCAAAAGTTCGTAACGTTTAGCTTTTGCATGTTGTTATTCCGATAGCAATGGGTTTATTTATCGACTGACGTTTTTTATTTGAAGTTCACTGCTTTTACTTGAGTTTACATATTGTCATTACGTGATATGGAGGTAGTAACTGGAGCTGTGGATGTTATAACATGGAGTGTCAAGTGGAGAAATCAGAACATTCTCGACATTTTCTTCTGTTTGAGTTCAATACACGGGCGACAGCAGCGGAGGCATCCAGAAATATTTTCGCCGTGTATGGGGATAAACCCATCGGACAGGACACGACAAGAAAATGTGTTTTCTCGTTTTAAGGAGGATTTTGCCGACATTAGTTACTCCACGTTCAGGAATACCTTCTGATTTAAAGGTATTAATTCACAATAATCCACGCCATTGCACTCGAGAACTGGCAAATATGACGAACTGTGATCATTCCGCGATCGCGCGACATTTTTATTCAATGGGAAGGTGCAAAAATGGGTGTAAGTACCTCATGCTCTAAGCTAAAATCACAAAATCAGTGGGTGGCCACAAATGCAGCTCTTCTCGCTCGTCATCAGTTCGTGAACAACACCGACTACTCCTATGTATTATTACTGGTGACGAGAAATGGCGTCTTTATGCTACGTAAATAAAAGGAAGAAATGGTTGATCTCAAACAAAGCAGCAACTCCCCGTACAAAGGCCTCAACGAGCCAAAAAATGATAATGTTAAGGAAGAGCGAAGGTGTGGTGTACCACCAACTGCTACCCCGACGTGTAATCAACACTGTTGAGATTTATTGTCGACAACTATCCAAGAACAACGACTAGGAGGACTGCATGAAATGATGCTATTCCTCGACAACGTCCGCCCGCACTCCGCTAGGCTGACGAGAAACACTATTCAGGAGTTGGGTTGGGAATTCATTCCGCACCCACCTTATTCACTTGATCTTGTGCCCTCAAATTATCACGTTTTCCGCTCTCTATCGAACAACTTTCGAGTAACTTGCTTTCCGTATGAAAATGACCTATGAATATGGCTTAATGAATTCCTGCATAAAAACCACGTGATTTCTACAGTCACAGATTAGAAAAGTTTTCCCAGCGTTGGTAGACTGCTGTAAATAATGAAGGAGACTATATTATTGACGATTAACGTGTTTTTCATGTGTATCTGTTGTGTTTATTAAACTTTCAGAAAAACGCTACGAACTTATGCACTAACCCAATGCATCCGTATCTGCAGTTAGTTTCTCAGCAAAATGTTAAATGTTTTCGTAAAAACATTTAAAATCCACTGTTTTGAATTTGCGTGTGTTCTCCGCTATAAAACCTTTCTCATTCAATACAAAGGAAGCTATTCCGTAAAATAATGATTTTTTTTGCATCTCACGGTGTGATATTATAGGTTGGTAACGAACTAGATTTCTTTTCGCTGTTGCCCACAGTGATTGTGATACTTCGGATTTAAGTAGAACGCAGTGAATATTTTGAGAGGTTTGGAATAAAAGATGAAGTCACTGGTCAATTTACGTCTGGTGCATTTTAGATTAAAAAGTGCTGTGTACCAACTGTAGCTATCACATCTACATTGTTTATAACACTGGAAGGAGAGCCATACCTCTCTCCAGTCTCGAGTAAGTACAGGAGATATTAGAAAGCTGTCTGCCACGAGGTTTGCAGCGATGCACCACACATGAGTGTGTTGCCACTTGCTTTATGTTGTTGCTGTTGTATAACTCCTGTGGGAACCCAAGTGTCACGCGGATACCTGTCGCATCTCGCGACCCTTATTGCGGCGTGTCGTGTCGCATATCGTATCGCCTCAGTGAAAACAATGCGTTTTAGATTCATTGTCACTACTAACTTGTGCGTTTATGACGTTTATTGCAGTGACTGTGCCTGTTCTAACTACCTTGCATTTCCTGTACATGTTTACTGCAGTATTCATTTTTTTCTAATGTTCTTGTATCTCACATTGTTTCATGAATCTTTTATTTACATTATGTGGACGCTAATGACCAGATCGCTGTGCGTCGCCAGTAGACAACAACAATAGTAATGACGAGAATAACTTGATGTATGTGCTTATCAAGCCTATTTTCCACTTACTACAGTTTACCGTAATTAATTGCAAGGTAGTTAACTAATAGCCGGCAGCGGTGGCCGTGCGGTTCTAGGCACTTCAGTCCGGAACCGCGTGACTGCTACGGTCACAGGTTCGAATCCTGCCTCGGGCATGGATGTGTGTGATGTCCTTAGGTTATTTACGTTTAAGTAGTTCTAAGTTCTAGGGGACCGATGACCTCAGATGTTGAGTCCCATAGTGCTCAGAGCTACCAAGGTAGTTAACTTTTAATAAAATGAGTAAACCGAATGACAAGGCGAATAACGCATCAAATAGAAGTTCTTGTTATTGCCAGTAGCTCAGATAGTCAACTACATAGGCGTCCACATAAAATACAACGACGGAAAAAAACCTCACACCAGAAGTAATTAATCTAGAGTAATTAAATTTCCGGAATCCGTTTTCTAGGTAATATATTTAAGTGATTAACAATGCAAGATCACAGGTTAATGTAATAGCGAGATAAGCTATTGCAAATGTGAAATGCTGGTGTGGTATCTATAGCAACGATGCCACGGCATAGCTTCTAAGACTGGCACTACCAAGAGACACCGACGTCAGCGCCCTCTAGCTGGTGCTGTGCTGCTCTACCAGCTCCGCTACAGATTCCCCCATTTCATCAGGTGCAGCCAGCCAGGAAACTTCGTTTCTGCTTTGCTCTACATACGACGGGTCTAAGACTTCGCATCTGTACAAAGTTTATGTATTCTTCTTGCTCCAGTAAACCATTTATACTCACTGCAGTACCGACGTAATTTTCCTGCTCCTGCTCCTACCCACGCGCCGCCTTCCAGGCGGGATACAAAATCTGGTACATTAATAACCGGTGTATCCGCCAGAATGTTGAATGAAAGCATTGTTGCACTTGGTCGATCACTGCAGGGACGGTGAATGTTGCTTACGGGTGACGCCGGGGTTGTCGTCCGATGATGTCCCATGTATCCTCAATTGGATACAGATCTGGTGATCGAGCAGGCCAAGGCAACATGTGTGGGCAAGCGTTATCCTGTTGGGAAACATGCCCTAGAATGGTATTCACGAATGGCAGAGCAACGGTACGATTCATCAGGCTGACGTACAAATTTGCAGTCAGGATTCGTGGGGTAACCACAGATTGCTCCTAGTGTCATACGAAATCGCACCCCAGATCGTAACTCCAGATGTAGGTCCAGGGTGTCTAGCACGGGACAGGTTGGTTGCAGGATCTCAACTGGCCTCCTTCAAACCAACACACGGCCATCACCGTACCGAGGCAGAACCAACTTTCATCAGAAAACTCAAAAAATGACGATGGTTTGGGGTCAGTAGAATGTACGTTATAGGGCGCCTGGCTCGGAGCTGTCCTTAAAGTAACCGATTTGTGATAGATCTTTGTGTCACTGTAGTGCCAACTGCTGCTGAAATAGCCGCTGCAGACGCAGTACAACGCGTCAGTCATACGCCGAAGACGATGCTCGTCCCTCTCGGTACTACAGCTTGGTCATCCGGAGCCCAGCCCTCTTGCGACCGTACATTCTCGTGAATACCGCTGCCAGCAATCATGTACAGTGGCTACATTACTGCCAAGTCTTTTTTCAATATCACAGAAGGAACATCCAGCTTCTCGTAGCACTGTTACGCGATCTAGCTGAAACTTCAGTGTGGTACTGATAATGGTGTGCTGGCCAGTGTGGCCGAACGGTTCTAGGCGCTTCAGTCTGGAACCGCGCAACCGCTAAGGCCGCAGGTTCGAATCCTGCCTTATGCATGGATGTGTGTGATGTCCTTAGATCAATTAGGTTTAAGTAGTTCTAAGTTCTAGGGTACTGATGACCTCAGATGTTAAGTCCCTTAGTGCTCAAAGCCATTTGTACCATTTTGATAATGGCGTCTGTGGTGTCACAGCCAGACACCACACGTGCTAGGTGGTAGCTTAAATCGGCCGCGGTCCTGTAGTACATGTCGGACCCGCGTGTCGCCACTGTGTGATCGCAAACCTAGCGCCACCACAAGGCAGGTCTCGAGAGACTGACTCGAACTCAGCCCCAGTTGTACGGACGACAGAGCTAGCGACTAGACGTACGAAGCCTTTCTCTCTCATTAGCCGAGAGACAGAATAGCCTTCAGCTAAGTTAATGGCTACGAACTAGCAAGGCGCCATTAGCCTTACAGTGATTGTAATTAGAGTCTCACTTGTGTTCACCATAGAGATGTACAAGAAGACATTAAAGATAAGTATATGAGAAGCTCCGTTCTTTTCTTCATAGCATTAATTACGTATCCTGTTCCAGTACTTCACGCCCGTCTGCGTTAGTCTCGCGTGCCTGTTAAGCCACCTCTATCTACAAGGTGTTGGCCAGCTGCCGACACATCAGCGTCTTTGTCCAATCTTAAGGATAACTAAAGCTCACGACCGTTACAGCGTGTAAACTGAACCTGATTTGTATCCTCATAGTAGCGCTGCTACCACCAGTCTTACGCGACTGGCACGAAATTGAATAGATATCATCTTTTAGATGTTTTGTCCTTTATGAAAGTCAGTATTGTTGCTCAAAGAAAAATGCTTGGTTATTAAACTGCAGCAGGGATGATGGAAAACACGGGAAAGAGCCTCGAAGTGTAGAAGAAAGATTTGTAAGAGGGGGTTCTCCTATGAAGAAAGAAAGAAAAGAGGAGTGTAAGTCAGTCATGGTGTGTAATTGAATGAGGACAGGTCAGAAATCAGATTACACAGAAGTAGTAGATATCTGACTAATTTGAAAATCCACCCCGTCAGTTCAATAGTTCCGAGACTAGATATAATAAAAAAGAAGAGAAAAGTTGAGATGCTGATTTTAATGCTTCAGGTGTTCTACATAGTCCTCCCAATTGTTTACAACGCGCAGACCGCTTATACAACCATGTGAAACTGTGACAAAAGCTCTTCTTTAAGATTTTGTTCAACTCGAACGTCACATTGGTTTGAATGTCGCGTATGTCACCAGACCCTGACCCTTCAAATGAATTTCTGCACTTTTCCGTTTTTTGTTAGGTTCATTTTGATAACACCAGGTATCGTTACTCGCATGATTTTTCCTGAAAAGAATGGTCCGAATTTTTATTTTAATCAAGTCGTTGCAGATGTCCGCGCGCCGATGTTTTCCTTCAGGAATCAAGGTGTGACGGACAAACTTTGCTGATCGATTGCACATCTCTTGTTTACAGTTGTTCGTTCAAGTTGCCACCGTAGCTACTGAGCTAACATCGTTTGTACGCCAGGAATAAAATGGTTCAAATGGCTCTGAGCACTATGGGACTTAACATCTATGGTCATCAGTCCCCTAGAACTTAGAACTACTTAAACCTAACTAACGTAAGGACAGCACACAACACCCAGTCATCACGAGGCAGAGAAAATCCCTGGGAATCGAACCCGGGAACCCGGGCGCGGGAAGCGAGAACGCTACCGCACGATCATGAGCTGTGGACGCCAGGAATAAAATCAGTCTCTGAACTTTTCGGACGGACGGTTTATGACTGGGTATCTACTGAAGCTGCATTATGACAGCGTGTAGAGATATTGTAGGCGAAGGCTGGCGTTGGTGCAGAGGCTTATTCAATACAAAGACAAGTGCGTGTAAGTATTAGAAGCTACGGCATGGAGTGGTCGACAGCGTTTATGGTGTTGTTTACTGAGTGAGCGAAGGTAGTGAATGTGGGAGAGATAAGAGGGGATTTGATGATTTGATGGGATATTCGTGCAAGGAAGAGAAAGCGGATGGGGGAAGCGACTCGGAGTGAATGGTGTTGAGCTTTAGGAGGGAATGTTAGAATTTCTGAAGAGTAGAAATCCAGATGTGACTAGTGGAGGTGACGACGTATTAGATCAATATTTTGTACATGGACAGTTGGTTGAAGATACAATCTCCATGTCCATCGGGTTAAAAGTTTCTCGAAATCGATGGTAATGCCCCTGTAATTGTTTACAAGGTCATGAAACTGGAATGAAGAAATCTTGTCTTTTTTTATTTTGTACTGTATATTTCAGGCAAATTACGTTCACTGGCCTTCCCTCCCAGTGATTCCCCACACAGGCCTGTATGCTGGCTATTGAGGAACTCTGGCAATTTGAGCGGGCGTGTCCGAACCGGCGCGCTAATTTCCTGTATCGCAGTTGCAGTTCACAGCCGCTGCAGGCTGTCGGGAAACACCCTGTCTCTGCTCTCAGCGCTGCAGCGCTTCAGCGTTACTCTGCGAATACTTGATGATTTAATTTCTCAAGCAGTGTTTCATCTTTTGATGAGTATCTCTCTTTAAGGCTTCATTGTATCAAACGTCTCTTTAACATGAACTCAACGATCATATTCTTTGTATCATTCTCTTTACGTACGAGATGGGTTCAATGAGTAGTGCAATACTTTTTTTGTGAAAGCAGGTCGCTTTTATTCAGGATTCCAATGCACCACATTATTCCTCACTCTTTTGGCTACAAAACCATATTTTTCAACATAATCACCGTTCAATGCGACGGCCATGCGCCACATTACTGGAGGGCGTGGATCTAACATCTCGCTGCATTAATGACCTCGCCATCATTTGGGTACTGCTTCCCACTAAGTGCATCTTTCATTGGGCCAAACAGATGGAAGTTGGAGGTCACGAGATCCGGGCTGTACAGTGAATGAGGACGAACAGTCCTATGAAGTTATGTGAATTCCTCACGGATGCACACACCAATAAAGACCACCAGCTGAGCAGCGAGGTGTTTGACTGTGATCCGACGTTCACCTCGAACGAGAGTATCCGCAAGTTCCAGCACTGCAGGAGTCACAGGTGTGTGCGGGGGCCGATATGCGGGAGATCGGACAAGTCTGAGCGGATCTTGTTGTGATGATGACAAACGCCTCGCCCAACGACTATTATGTGTGCTTTTGTTCACTGCCAGGTCTCCGTAGACATTCTGCAAGCGCCTATGAATATCTAAGACGCTCTGGTTTTCCGCCAAAAGAAACTTAGTGATAGCTCTCTGCTTGGATAGAGCCACCATTGCAGACCCCATTTTTGAAGACTACGTATAGCCCTGCCACTGGAGTTTATATATCATCTCCGAAACGCTTTCGCGATTACTAAATGATCCTGTAACGAAGCGCGCTGCTCTCCGTTGGATCTTCTCTATCTTGATGAACTTTGCGGTGGGAACTGCACACAATGATAATTTAGAGTCAGAGTTATTACTCACAGCGGCACGTAAAGTTGCACTTCTTCACCAGACAATATCTGTAGCTGCAGTGTGATCCGATGAGTCACGACTATGTGTCTTTTCAAACTACATAAGGTGTCGAATAGTAGACGGCTCAATGAGGCATTTAACTGGCATTGTGTGGAGGGCGTAGTTCATGGCGGAAGTGATTCTGTGATCTTTTGTACCTACTTCACAATCGCTCTGGCCCACTCATTCAGGTTACGGTGACCATGAGCCAGGATGTTTAATTCAACATTCTCTGTTGTCAGTCGTGGGTCTTTCTTCTGGATCTTAACAATGATTATGTTGTGTACACTCCCATCTTTCACGACGAAAGTACCAGTATTCATATGACTACCCACTTACGTTCTGGTTTCAAACAAACTCAGGTACCCTATCGCAGCTCCACTGGCCCGCTAAAACATCCGTTCTTAACCGCACAGAAAAGTCTGTGACCGTTCGTAAGGGCATCAACATCCCCGCCATTTCCTAAATCTAAAGGATCTAATCATCGAAGAGTGACTTCAGTTGCATATTGAATATGTGAAGATATTTGCGAATCCAATGCTTCGCCAAATTGAGACCTTTATCGGAGTTAAAGGGAGTATTACCATATATTTATGTTTTGCTTCCTGAGAGTGACTAATTTTTGTCAGGTGTACTTATAAGTGAACAGTAAAGCTCTGTTTATCACAACGGAAGTACAGTAGTACGCTTTATTAACGTCCAAACATGTCCTGATGTAAAGATGGAATAAGGAAATAAAAGCTAGTGTAAGCGGTTTAAAGAAATTGTGGAAAACTAAGCCGGCCGGAGTGGCCGAGCGGTTCTAGGCGCTTCAGTCTGGAATCGCGCGACCGCTACGATCGCAGGTTCGAATCCTGCCTCGGGTATGGATGTGTGTGATGTCCTTAGTTAGGTTTAAGTAGTTCTAAGTTCTAGGGGACTGATGACCACAGATGTTAAGTCCCATAGTGCTCAGAGCCATTTGAACCATTTTTTGACATCTCACCGTTCCCCAATGTAACGACAAACTGTGTGGAAGGAACATTCAGCTTCTCGCAGGTTTCAGGTTCCTAATCTCGCTGTAATGTCCTTAACCGAATGCGATACTCTGAACAACAGAATCTTCCAGCAAATTAGATAAAGTTTTTGTAGCCTCAGCGTTTCATATTCAGTAATAATAATAATAATAATAATAATAATACCCGTGGAGGCCCGGGAAAAGAATAGGCCTCCGGTATGTTCTGCCAGTCGTGAAAGGCGACGAAAAGAACAAACCACTAATAGGGCTAACCCCCCTTTTAGTGTGATTACTTGGTTCAGGACAGAACTAAAGAAGCCTCGGACAAGCGCCGTCATGGTCGGGGACGGCGCTTGAACCCTATGCCCGCCCACAATGGTAATGACACTGCTAGCCAACTGGAAAATGATTTAAATCCAAATAGAGGTGTTTTGCAGGATATGCTTCCTGCAACCACCCTACAAGGAAAACAAAGACAGAGGATGAGATGGTCAGATGAAGTTAATCGACACCTCATGTTCTGTTATTACCAAGCAACAAACCTAGGCACCAACACAACTGGACACAGATCACAAGTATACACAACATTTATTACCAGATACCCAGAATTAAAATTTTTAACAGAACAACGACTAGCTGATCAGATCCGTGTAATAATAAAAAAATAACAGGATACCCCAGTCAGAATTAGAAAACATCAAACAAGAAGTACAACAAATACTGGAACAAAATAATGTGCAATCAGAAGAAGAAGAAAATACAGTAATGGACTCAAACATCCCAGAGCAAACAAACAAAGAACAACACACATCAATTAAACAATCAGAGGAAAACGACATCTTAAGACAGCCACCAGAACAAGCACAAATAGAACACGAAGTGACACACATGTTAGATATAGAAGAGAAATTTCAGCTGACATATATAGAATACAAAGACACAGATACAGACATTAGACCATTCTTGCATACACCACCAAATAACCCACAAGTCGAAACAACAATAACAACTATCAACACAATCATACACAACAAAATAAATGAAAATACAACAATGGAAGAGTTACAACTACTGGTTTATGTAGGAGCACTCACTACACTAAATATACACACTAGGCAGAGATCAGAACCAACCAACACACAGAAGAAACCCACAAAACCAGCATGGCAACACAGGCTACAGATCAGAATAGAAAAACTGAGAAAAGACATCGGACAGCTAACACAATTTATAAGACATGAAATATCAGACAAAAAACGAAAAAGGTTAGGTAAAATCTCACAACAAGAAGCAATAGAGCAATTAGATGAAAAGAAGCAGAAATTACAAGCATTGGCCAAACGACTTAGAAGATACAAAAAAAGTGAAAATAGAAGGAAACAAAACCAAACATTCAACACAAACCAAAAGAAATTTTACCAGACAATAGATAACACACACATTAAAATAGACAATCCACCAAACATAACAGACATGGAACACTTCTGGAGCAACATATGGTCAAACCCGGTACAACATAACAGGCATGCACGGTGGATACAAGCAGAAACAGACTCATACAAGATGATACCACAAATGCCTGAAGTGATAATTTTACAACATGAAGTCACCCGAGCAATTAATTCTACGCACAATTGGAAAGCCCCTGGAAATGATAAAATAGCAAATTTCTGGCTAAAGAAGTTCACCTCAACACATTCACATCTAACTAAATTATTTAACAGTTACATTGCAGACCCATACAAATTCCCTGATACACTTACACATGGAATAACCTATCTGAAACCTAAAGATCAAGCAGACACAGCAAACCCAGCTAAATATCGCCCCATAACATGCCTACCAACAATCTACAAAATATTAACCTCAGTCATTGCACAGAAATTAATGACACATACAACACAGAACAAAATTATAAATGAAGAACAAAAAGGCTGCTGCAAAGGAGCACGAGGATGTAAAGAGCAACTGATAATAGATGCAGAGGTGACATATCAAGCTAAAACTAAACAAAGGTCGCTACACTACGCATACATTGATTACCAAAAAGCTTTTGATAGTGTACCCCACTCATGGTTACTACAGATATTGGAAATATACAAAGTAGATCCTAAATTGATACAGTTCCTAAACATAGTTATGAAAAACTGGAAAACCACACTTAATATCCAAACTAACTCTAATAATATCACATCACAGCCAATACAGATTAAGCGTGGAATATACCAAGGAGACTCATTAAGTCCTTTCTGGTTCTGTCTTGCTCTGAACCCACTATCCAACATGCTAAATAATACAAATTATGGATATAATATTACTGGAACATACCCACACAAAATCACACATTTGCTATACATGGATGATCTAAAACTACTGGCAGCAACCAATCAACAACTCAACCAATTACTAAAGATAACAGAAGTATTCAGCAATGATATAAATATGGCTTTTGGAACAGACAAATGTAAGAAAAACAGCATAGTCAAGGGAAAACACACTGAACAAGAAGATTACATATTGAATAACCACAGTGACTCCATAGAAGCGATGGAAAAAACAGATGCCTATAAATATCTAGGATACAGACAAAAAATAGGAATAGATAATACAAATATTAAAGAAGAACTAAAAGAAAAATATAGACAAAGACTAACAAAAATACTGAAAACAGAATTGACAGCAAGAAACAAGACAAAAGCTATAAATACTTACGCTATACCAGTATTGACCTACTCATTTGGAGTAGTGAAATGGAGTAACACAGACCTAGAAGCACTCAATACACTTACACGTTCACAATGCCACAAATATAGAATACATCACATATATTCAGCAACTGAAAGATTCACATTAAGCAGAAAGGAAGGAGGAAGGGGATTCATCGACATAAAAGACCTACATTATGGACAGGTAGACAATTTAAGAAAATTCTTTATAGAACGAGCAGAAACTAGCAAAATACACAAAGCAATCACTCATATAAATACATCGGCTACACCACTGCAATTTCATAACCACTTCTACAACCCTTTAGATCACATAACATCAACAGATACGAAGAAAGTAAATTGGAAAAAGAAAACACTACATGGCAAGCACCCGTATCATCTAACACAACCACACATCGATCAAGACGCATCCAACTCATGGCTAAGAAAAGGCAATATATACAGTGAGACGGAAGGATTCATGATTGCAATACAGGATCAAACAATAAACACCAGATATTACAGCAAGCATATTATTAAAGATCCCAATACCACAACAGATAAATGCAGACTTTGCAAACAACAAATAGAAACGGTAGATCACATCACAAGTGGATGTACAATACTAGCAAATACAGAATACCCCAGAAGACATGACAATGTAGCAAAAATAATACATCAACAACTTGCCTTACAACATAAACTTATAAAACAACACGTTCCCACATACAAGTATGAACCACAAAATGTACTGGAGAATGATGAATACAAATTATACTGGAACAGAACCATTATAACAGATAAAACAACACCACATAACAAACCTGACATCATACTCACCAATAAAAAGAAGAAATTAACACAACTAATCGAAATATCCATACCCAATACAACAAATATGCAAAAGAAAACCGGAGAAAAAATTGAAAAATACATCCAACTGGCTGAGGAAGTCAAGGACATGTGGCATCAGGATAAAGTTGACATTATACCAATTATACTATCAACTACAGGAGTCATACCACACAATATCCACCAGTACATCAATGCAATACAGCTACATCCAAACTTATATATACAATTACAGAAATCCGTAATTATTGATACATGTTCAATTACCCGAAAGTTCCTAAATGCAATATAACATATACCGTACAGTTAAATGGAAGTGACGCTTGATCAAGGTCCGCGTCACTTTCCATTTTTAACCAGACTTAACGTCTGAGAAAGTAAAGAAATAATAATAATAACCCGGTACAACATAACAGGCATGCACGGTGGATACAAGCAGAAACAGACACATACAAGATGATACCACAAATGCCTGAAGTGATAATTTTGCTACATGAAGTCTCCCAAGCAATTAATTCTACTCACAATTGGAAAGCCCCTGGAAAAGATAAAATAGCAAATTTCTGGCTAAAGAAGTTCACCTCAACACATTCACGTCTAACTCAATTACACTGCTGGCCACCGTAAGTGCAACACCAAGAAAGACAAGAGGTAGCACAACAAGATTTATTTTGTAGATAACATGTTGACCAAGTATCTAATGATTACGTTTACAGACGTCTGTGACATGTGGTTCCTGCCAGAATCAGTAGCCAGAGTAGCCGCCATTGTTGGAGATCACCGCTGCCACACGTCTCGGCATTGAGTCAAAGAGACATTGGATGTGTTCCTGGGGTACAGCAGCCCAAGCAGCTTCCACACGTTGCCAAAGATCATCTGGTGTGGCAGCTGGGGATGTAATCTGGGTCACTCGTTGAGCAACCATGGACCACATGTTTTCTATCGGCGAAAGATCCGGAGAGCGAGCCGGCCAGGGAAGCAATTCAATCTGGTTATTGACGAAGAACCTTTGGACAATGCGTGCCACGTGTGGTCGCGTATTATCCTGTTGAAATATGGCTGTGGCCGAGCCCTGAAGGTAAGGAAGGACAACTGGCTCCAGCACCTCGGATATGTAGCGCCGGCTATTTAAAGTACCGGCAATGCGTACTAGAGGCGTGCGAGAGTAATATCCAATACCGCCCCATACCATAATACCCGGTGCAAGACCAGTGTGGCGGTGCATAATGCAGCTGTCCAGCATCCTCTCTCCACGGTGTCTCCACACTCGAATCCGACCATCGTGGTGCTGCAGACAGAAGCGTGCCTCGTCAGTAAAGACAACGTCATTCCATTCTGCCGTCCACATCCGTCTGTCATCACACCATTGGCGACGGAGACGTCTGTGGTTCTGCGTCAATGGTAGATGAAGCAATGGACGTCTCGCGGACAGACCACTCTGCTGTAAACGGCGTCGAATGGTACGCGCAGACACTGGATGATGCGTTACAGACGCAATGTGCTGTGCTATGGTTCGGGATGTCACTGAGCGATCCGTCACTGCCATGCGCACAATTTGCCTATCAGCACGTGCAGTGGTGCACCGAGGTGAATGCGATCGACCACGTCGGTCCGTCGTACCCTCCTGCATCCAACGGTCACATATCCGCATTACAGTTGTTTGGTTTCGTCCAACACGACTAGCGATTTCTCTGTATGATAATCCACAATCTCGGTAAGCCACTATCCTTCCTCTGTCGAACTCGGATACTTGATCAAAAGATGTTCGCTGTTGTCTACGAGGCATAACTGATCGTCTTGTGAAACAACCACAAGGTAAACACACGTGCCGAACGTACACTCGTCGAAATCGCCAAGCCTTAAATGGCGCTATGAGGTGGCGCCACAGGCGCGCATTATGTGCGTCTGCGCTGAAATTCTAATCAGTTGCATATCTCATCGCTGCAAACCCTTGGTGTAAATTTCACTTGATTCGGATGCTTCCTTCAGGGTGTTGCATTTACGGTGGCCAGCAGTGTATTTAACAGTTACACTGCACACCCATACACATTCCCTGATACACTTACACAAGGAATAACTTATCTGAAACCTAAAGATCAAGCAGACACAGCAAACCCAGCTAAATATCGCCCCATAACATGCCTACCAACAATATACAAAATATTAACTTCAGTCATTACACAGAAATTAATGACACATACAACACAGAACAAAATTATAAATGAAGAACAAAATGGCTGTTGCAAAGGAGCACGAGGATGTAAAGAGCAACTGATAGTAGATGCAGAGGTGACATATCAAGCTAAAACTAAACAAAGGTCGCTACACTACGCATACATTGATTACCAAAAAGCTTTTGGTAGTGTACCCCACTCATGGTTACTACAAATATTGGAAATATACAAAGTAGATCCTAAATTGATACAGTTCCTAAACATAGTAATGAAAAATTGGAAAACCACACTTAATATCCAAACAAATTCAAATAATGTCACGTCACAGCCAATACAGATTAAGCGTGGAATATACCAAGGAGACTCATTAAGTCCTTTCTGGTTTTGCCTTGCTCTGAACCCACTATCCAACATGCTAAATAATACAAATTATGGATACAATATTACTGGAACATACCCACACAAAATCACAGATTTGCTATACATGGATGATCTAAAACTACTGGCAGCAACAAATCAACAACTCAACCAATTACTAAAGATAACAGAAGTATTCAGCAATGATATAAATATGGCTTTTGGAACAGACAAATGTAAGAAAAATAGCATAGTCAAGGGAAAACACACTAAACAAGAAGATTAAATATTGGATAACCACAGCGACTGCATAGAAGCGATGGAAAAAACAGGTGCCTATAAATATGTAGGATACAGACAAAAAATAGGAATAGGTAATACAAATATTAAAGAAGAACTAAAAGAAAAATATAGACAAAGACTTAACAAAAATACTGAAAACAGAATTGACAGCAAGAAACAAGACAAAAGCTATAAATACTTATGCTATACCAATATTGACCTACTCATTTGGAGTAGTGAAATGGAGTAACACAGACCTAGAAGCACTCAATACACTTACACGATCACAATGACACAAATATAGATTACATCACATACATTCAGCAACAGAAAGATTCACATTAAGCAGAAAGGAAGGAGGAAGGGGATTTATCGACATAAAAAACCTACATTATGGACAGGTAGACAATTTAAGAAAATTCTTTCTAGAACGAGCAGAAACTAGCAAAATACACAAGGCAATCACTCATATAAATACATCGGCTACACCACTGCAATTTCATAACCACTTCTACAACCCTTTAGATCACGTAACATCAACAGATACGAAGAAAGTAAATTGGAAAAAGAAAATACTACATGGCAAGCACCCGTATCATCCAACACAGCCACACATCGATCAAGACGCATCCAACACATGGCTAAGAAAAGGCAATATATACAGTGAGACGGAAGGATTCATGATTGCAATACAGGATCAAACAATAAACACAAGATATTACAGCAAGCATATTATTAAATATCCCAATACCACAACAGATAAATGCAAACTTTGCAAACAACAAATAGAAACAGTAGATCACATGGCAAGCGGATGTACAATACTAGCAAATACAGCATACCCCAGAAGACATAACAATGTAGCAAAAATAATACATCAACAGCTTGCCTTACAGCATAAACTTATAAAACAACACGTTCCCACATACAAGTATGCACCACAAAATGCACTGGAGAATGATGAATACAAATTATACTGGAACAGAACCATTATAACAGAACCATTATAACAGATAAAACAACACCACATAACAAACCTGACATCATACTCACCAATAAAAAGAAGAAATTAACACAACTAATCGACATATCCATACCCAAAACAAGAAATCAAAAGAAAACAGGAGAAAAAATTGAAAAATACATCCAACATCCATTTAAACAAGGCAAATGGGGTGCAGCCGAATTAAGGGGGTCCTATGGAAATTAGATAAGGGCATTAAACTCCAGTAGCAGAAAACGCATTTTGCCGTTTACTCAGGAAAGCAATGATAGCAGAATAAGAGCATATAAAATGAAGTAGCAAAAGAGAAATACGTTAACGTCAGATGTCAATTTAAGTGTCACGAAGTCATTAATGAAAGTATTTATCTTATGTGGAACTGCAACTTCGACAATGAACAGTGGAAGCAAGGAGAGAATTGAAGCTTCTGAAATGTGTGGAGCTACAGAAGAAAGCTGACGATCAAATGGGTAGATTAGATAAATAATGAAGAGGTTCTAGAGGTGCCAATCGGCAAGAAAAGATCTTAATGGCACAATATGGGAAAAAAGCAAGGAGTCCGCTCGTAAGACACTTTCTGAGTCGTTACAGAATAGCTCTTTCGTAATGAAGGGAATGGTGTTTGCGTTGAGGGGGTTAAGAATTTTAGAGAAAGATTGTAGCTTCACTACAGTAACAGATTGAAGTGGGTATCAATGGGTAGCGTGGAGAGCTGTACCCAATCACTCTTCGAACTGAATACCGCAACAATAACAAATGTACAGTACTATATACAGAGTGAGTTATTTCAGGAACCATTTAATATATCGCAGTTGTGTTTAGATCCACATTTTTCTTCTTCTTTTTCCTTTACCAACTATCGACACGGGATCGGAATGTTAATTATCGTATTTGGTACTGCGGTACGGAATTTATGTACCCCAACTGTCTGTATCCGTTTGAAAGTGAGCGAACGTTTCACGTTCGCGAATGGTGTAACTGACGCAGGACGTAGATACTAGCCCGCTATTCACCCAGTAGGATGTGGGAAACCGGCTAAAAATCACATCCAGGATGGCACGCACAACAGCCGCTCGTCGTTAATCAGCCGGGCGGATTCCATCCGGAGCCGGCACGCATTCCCGAAATCTCGGAAGCGGCGTGATGACAGATGCAGCTATCCGGGCGGGTAGTTTACCCCGGATTAATTACAAGAAATAATAAATGTGGACTTTGGGAAAATCATACCAAGCTGCAACGATCTTTAACCCCCAATTAGAATTTAAAGAGCGACCTCATGTATATTTATAGAAAGACAAACAAGCGGCCAGTAGGAAGATTAACACTACATGAAGTTAAAGGAAATTATGTACTTCACACCAAGGAACTTTGCTTTGATTTGATGACTTGAGGCGCCTTGTCACGGTTTACGTGGCTGCCGGCGTCGGAGGTTCGAGTACTTCCTAGGGCATGGTTGTGTATGTGTGTTGTCCTTAGCGTTAAGTTAGTTTAAGTTAGATTAAGTAGTGTGGAAGTCTAGGGACCGATGACCTCAGCAATTTGGTCCCACAGAAGCTTACCACAAATTTCCAAAATTTTACTTGAGAATGATCGTTCGATCGAGACTCGTTGTTTCTGAATAAATAGCCATTACAGTAGCTTTTGGTGGCTTGGCGGTTATGCAAGTACTTTGAAGCTGTACTCCATTTTTACAGAGGCCAGTTCTAGACAGTGTGTCGGTTTATTCTAACGTCGATAAGTGCGATTGGCATAGATTTCAAATGAAACTTCCCGCATTGTTTTTGAATTTTACTTAGTTTCACTTAACGGAGTGACGCGTCATCTAGGAACACAGTTCTATATGATACTACAAACTTCCACCTAAGGCAGCAACCAGTATTGCGTTCGAAACAGAGAAATATTAAGTTCGAAACACTGTAATTTCTCCGAAACTACTTAATGGATTTGAGAGAGCGAAACGCCATTCAGTTAGTCTGTTTCAGACCTATGATAGCTGCAGCAGAATTTACTGAAACTCTGTTAGGAAAAAGATGCAGCTGATACCAAAATACCTGTGATTAATAATTAATATGTTGCTCATAAGACAAAATACTATAATTCCTCGTGCTCATTCATTTGGGTGATAACAGAATTATGACATCTTACATCTTAACCAGTTTCCAAAAATATTTGTTGTTGATAGCTTAGGTAGCCCATCAAATATACAGTGAAACCCCCCCCCCCCTCCTAAGAGTCGTTACGCGTATTTTATCTGATGTTTCGGCAATTTTGTTTCTACAGTGTGTAGCTGGAGTCAGCCCAAATAAATAACGCTTATCGCATCTTTACTGCGACGCACGGTGTCGACGGAAGGAGTCGGTTTGTTTCCCGTTAAGAGGGAATTTTACGTGTCCATTGGACAGAGAAGTCCCAAATTAGTCTAGTGCGGTATTCTTTTTATCGACGTGCGTTAAGAACATCATTGAAACGCGACGAATAACTAGCACTCCAGCAGCGACAGCACCACCCTAGCGGGCGCTGACTGCTACCGCCATGTAACAGCGCTGCTCTGTCGCTGCTGGAGAAATGCTAATCGTATTTTTATGTGTCTGTTAATTTGTACCGCTAAAATAAATATTCTACTAGACTAAATTGGAACTGCTCCACCAAATTGGCATGTAAAATTCATCTTTAAAAATCATTCTGTTTGTAACGGTAAATAAACCGGAGGCTTCCGTCGATGCTGGGCAACGGATGAAGGGCGTGATAGGTGGTATTTATTTGGGCTCACTCCAGCGACACGTTGCAAAAACGAAATTGGATATATCTTCCAAAACACTAGAGAATTGTTATTATTATTACTGAGTCATCGGTTTCTGACTGGTTTGATGCCCCCCCCCCCCCCCAACCCCGCCACGAAACTCAGTCTTGTGCCAACCTCTTTACCTCATAGTAACACTTTCACCCTACATGGTGGTATATACCCCGAAGCGCCAAAGAAACTGCAATAGGCCTGCGTATTCAAATCAGAGATACGTAAACGGGCAGAATACGGCGCTGCGGTCGGCAACTCCTATATAAGATAACAAGTGTCAGGCGCAGTTGTTAGATAGGTTGCTGCTGATACAATGGCTAGTGAGTTTGAACGTGGTGTTATAGTCGACGCGCCGGCCGGTGTGACCATGCGGGTCTAGGCGCTTCAGTCTGGAATCGCGTGACCGCTACGGTCGCACGTTCGAATCCTGCCTCGGGCATGGATGTGTGTGATGTCCTTAGATTAGTTAGGTTTAATTAGTTCTAAGTTCTAGGACACTGATGACCTCAGAAGTTAAGTCGCATAGTGCTCAGAGCCATTTCAACCATTTCTTATAGTCGACGCATAGCATCTCCGAGGTAGTGATGAAATGGGGATTTTCCCGTACGACCGTTTCACGAGTGTGCTGTGAATATCAGGAATCCAGTAAAAAATCAAATCTCAGACATCGCTGCAGTCGGAAAAAGATCCTACAAGGGCGGCACCAACGATGACTGAAGAGAATCGTTCAACGTGACAGAAGCGCAACCATTCCGCAAATTGCTGCAGATTTCAATGCTGGGTCATCAACAAGTGTCAGCATGCGAACCACTTAACGAAACGTGATCGACATGGACTTTCGGAGCCGAAGGTCCACTCGTGTACTCTTGATGACTGCACGACACAAAGCTTTACGCCTCGCCTGGGCCCGTCAACACCGACATTGTACTGTTGATGACTGGAAATATGTTGCCTGATCGGGCGAGTCTCATTTCAAATTGTATCGAGCGGATAGACGTGTACGGGTAAGGAGACAACCTCATGAATCCACGGACTCTACATGTCAGCAAGGGACTGTTCAAGCCGGTGGAGGCTCTGTAATGGTGTGAGGCGTGTGCAGTTTGACTGATATGGGACCCCTGATATGTCTAGATACGACTCTGACAGGTGCCGCGTAAGTAAGCATCCTGTCTAATCACCTGCATCCATTTCTGTCCATTGCGGATTCCGATGGACGGGCGATTCCATCGATGCGACACCTCACACATCCAGAAATGCTACATAATGGCTCCAGGAACAATCTTCTGAGTTTAAACACTTTCGCTGGCCACCAAACTAGCCACAGATGAACATTATTGAGCGTATCTGTGATGCCTTGCAACGTGCTGTTCAGAAGAGATCTCCACTTCCTTGCACTCTTACGGTATAATGGACAGCCGTGCAGGATTCATGGTGTCAGTTCCCTGCAGCACTGCTTCAGACATTAGTCGAGTCCATGCCACGTCGTGTTACGGTACTTCCGCTTGCTTGCGGGGGCCCCGCACGATATTAGGCAGGTGTACCAGTTTCTTTGGCTCATCGGTGTATATATATATCTGTAGCTTAGTCCATTGTTTTCGCAACAGATCTTGGCGTGACTTTTCCAGAAGATGACAGTGCATCAGTGACTGTAGCTTGAGCAACGGAAGGCCGAGGTGAACGGTACTGGAACTGAGAAAACATGTTAGAGATACATCGGCAGTGCCGTAATGTGCGAGTAACTCCGCCACCAACACGTACAACAATTTATCATATTCGGGATAAATTTGAAGCCGACGGTACTGTTCAGGATGTGCATAAGGATAGGTCTAGCCAACCAAAAACGTCAACAAGTCTAACTCCCAGCGCTGCTGTGTTGCAACATTTTGCTAGATCGTCTCAAAAATGTGTGAAGCATGGTGCACAAGAAAACGGGGTAAGCCGATCAAGCGTACGACGAATTCTGAAGGCTGCAAAGTGGGAAGTGTACATTCCAAGATCGCTGCACTCTATGAACGAGGACGACCCGGACCGAAGGATGGAGCACTGCGAGTGGTTTGAAGGCGTGCTTCGCGGGGATGAGCGGTTTGAACTGATGGTTAACTTGCCCGACGAGGCGCAATTCACATTGAATGATACAGTAAACCGCCACAACTTCATGTACTGGGCTCCTTAAAACCCTGACGTTGACGTGGACAAACATGTTAATCAATCAGATATTAATGTGTGGTGTGTTCTGTCATCCCGCGGTTTGATTGACCAATTCGTCTTTGAAAGTATCGTCACTGGTGAGGTGAATCATCGTACGCTGCAAATATCGATTTTACCTGCCATCCGAGATGTGTTTGCAAATGAAAGATTTTACCTACAAGAAGATAGCGCTCCGCCTCACTGCCACAGAGATCTACCTGGACGATGGATAGATCGAAGAGGAACTGTTGAGTACCCAGCACGGTCTCCATACCATACAGCTCTTGACTCCTACTCGTGGAGGACCTTGAAAAATAAAGTTTATCAGCAGAAGCCAGCTGCATTGAACGAGCTAAGAGAAACAACTGATCCGTCCTGTGCAGCCATCACAACGGCAACACTGATAGCCGTAGTTTGGTCAAGAGTTCAGCTGCATCGACTTTGTTTGGCTGCTAATGGGGCAAGCTAGGAACATATAAAATAAATTTCCCCAAGTTCAGGAATTGTAGCGGTATGCCAGTTTGTTCCATTAACATTGACTATCAAAGAGTTTCTCGATTTTTCTGAACCCCTCTTAACGCACAGATCCAAAGTGCTGCGGAAAGATTCCCACCTCTGCGAAACAGCTCATCATAGCGTCGTTGTGTTCATCAGTTGCATTTAGTGAACCAACACACTCTTCATCACTAAATCTATCCCTACAGCTATATATGACGGTTAAGTACAATCAACATTGCCGGAAAAACAAACCCGAGATATAACCGTGCAGCGCTGAATGCAAGCTTGAGGGTGTAGACTGAAGTGGGCATGACTATTGTCAACACCACGAACCGTGAGTGAATAGAACAAATTCGTTTCCAAACAAGACACGGCATGCCGTCGACATCTGCGCTGTTGTGCCCTATTTTCACTGCAATACAAGTACAAAGCTATTCAGGACAAGGAACCAAACGAAATGCAGTAATTCTGTAACAATTCGCTGGATACCGTGGGACACTTAACCAAAATGCTCAGAAGGTATCCCTGAACAACCTTAATTTGAGGGGCTTGGAGGAGGTGTCTTGAGAAACTATTCAATGGAAACCAGGAACCCACTCCTGGAAACGTAATCC
Source organism: Schistocerca nitens (assembly GCF_023898315.1). Classification (NCBI taxonomy): domain Eukaryota; kingdom Metazoa; phylum Arthropoda; class Insecta; order Orthoptera; family Acrididae; genus Schistocerca; species Schistocerca nitens. The sequence continues at coordinate 714,291,031 of NC_064615.1, forward strand.
AATGTCGCTACACAGCCTCGAAGTTATAGGTGCCACGCTGGCTGCTAGGCCATTCCTTCGGCAGTTAACAGGAGTTTGTACAATAACGAACGGCAAGCGGAACTCCTCGTAATTGCATAACAAAATGGAAGGCGTGCACACGTCCCGGACTGTTAGAACAAAGCTTGCGTTGTGTCAGCGTACAAAATCGAGTTTGCTATCGAACAGAGACGTAGTAGCAACAGTTAGCGCAAATGTCTTCGACAGTCTGCAGCTCCATTGGGGCAACGTTTTTGGAAATGGGTTCCTGCCCTCAGTTTGTTCTTCAGAACAGCTTCCACAATTCGATGTTTGTTACCTTTTCTCTTTTTCTCTTTTTTCCTTTTTGCAACCAGTGCGCAACAGTCTTGCTTAATGTTATGTCAACAGAAATAGTTTACTTAACATGTTGACTGCCACGCGCCCGCCGGTGGACACAACAAAGATTCATGCCTGCCCCAGTGTGCCTGCCGGCGGCCATATACTCCCCTATGTGTTTTGCAGGATACGGGGTGTCCCAGAAATGTTGCCATAAACTTCGAGGGATTGTAGAGGGTGTCTTGAGGAACAAATCGAGGATAGAAATCCGAGTCCGGAAACATAGTCCAAGAAAACTACAGAGCGTCGAAGGTACAGGCGCCGGCGCCTGCCACTGTGCACCCCTTCGGCAGCAGACGGACCGAGGACGGAACGTCTCACAGTGTGGTTCGCTATTCAGTGATCGTGACTAACTGCCACGATCGCTGGTGGAGAAGACAGGGGTAGCTGCCGTCTCCTATGAATAGGATACTCTATTGCCTCTGTGGATGACGGTTTTGAACACCGATTTCCATCTGCAGCTTATTTTTCTCCTGGAACTCTGTTAAATCTCCAATGTTTTTCAGTATGTAGGAGAAAAATAAGGTGCTGGTGGAAATCTGTGTCCAGAAATGTCATGCGCCATCAATGTACAACCGACGTTTGCTGCCCAGGGGGTATGGCACAGCGGCAGGCCTGGCACCTGTAATTTCGATGTCGTGTAGCGTCGTTGGATGACATTTGCCAGCACGGGTTCTTATCATCAGTTTGTTCCTCAAGTCACAATCTACAAATCGTAGTAGTTTGAGGTAACATTTCTAGGACGCCTTGTACAGTTCAGAACTTTGCATTAATTTGTATTCCCTGAACGAGCTGACACCGGCGTGCAGGGAATCAGGTACAACACCTTGTTCAACGTTTCGAACATTTTTACCAACCCATCTAAAGATAGATGTACCAAACAGAGCTGGGCGAGTGACCGCTGGCGAACACACGGCGTCAGGCGTGAAACGCTTCTTTGTCCACCAATGGATGCGTGGCAGTCAACAGTATAAACAACGATAAAATCCGATACAGTTATAAAAATTATTTATTTCTATTAAGAAAAGCACAACCCCGTTTTAGGACATATATTCCAACTTGAGGCCCATATTAAAGTGGGAGTCTACAAAGGATGCTTAAAAAAATGGTTCAAATGGCTCTGAGCACTATGGGACTTAACATCTGTGGTCATCGGTCCCCTAGAACTTAGAACTACTTAAACGTAAGTAACCTAAGGACCTCACACACATCCATGCCCGAGGCAGGATTCGAACCTGCGACCGTAGCGGTCACGCGGTTCCAGACTGACGCACCCAGAACCGCTCGGCCACACTGGCCGGCAAGGATGCTTAAATGAGGTTGTTTTAACCTGTTTTAATCTCAGTTATGTATCCTTTGTGGATTCACATTTTGATATACAACTGAAGATGGGATACATTTCCTGAAATCGGTTTGTGGTTTCCTTTTTCAGAAATAAATATTTCTTCATACATGTACCGAATTTTATCATCGATGATGAATTACAGTTGTGGATGTCCCGTCAGGAGAAACATTTTAAAGAAGGTACTGGTTTAAGCAATCTGTGATTGGTGCGGCAGTAACAAAACCGTCTGGGGTGTAGAGGCGTGCGTGTGGTGGTACACCTGGCGGCACTGACCGCCGTGTACTGAGGCGGGGCCGTGGCCGGACTGCGGACACGACACTTTCGCCCGAGTCACGCAGCCGGCGCTTGTCCTGCTGTGGCGCCTGCTGCAGGGACAGCGCGGCCGACGGCCAGTCGATACGGCCGGCCATCACACGCCTATCGCCATTAACTTGTTTTTCTCGCGGCTCCAATTTAGGTGCCCAAACGGGACGTAACGCGTAAAGGGACGCGTCCGAAAATCGCCGTGTCGGCGGCCTCCAGGCGGTCGTTTTCAACACAATGGTACACAATGGCTGGAAAGACGCAAAGTGGACTTGGCAGTATTCGAAGCGCTTGGCGAAATTCATGAGAAATTCATCATCACCTTGGTTCTTTTTCTACGATGCGAAGAAATTCTCTCCGAGTCTTCAATGTAACGTTTTAGGAATAATGTACAAAGAGTGAAAGCGTAGAAAATGACAAGAAAATTAGGCGACGTACGATTCAGACAGCCATTACTTCATTTTTTAAACTTATTCTATACTTTTCATTCGCTACTTCAAGAGCACATAGTAGTGTTTGATGACACTAAGTAACAAATTTAAACTTTTTTCCTGGATCTTGTTTTTAAATGGGTGGATTTACCTAATATCGGGGTTCTGAATTCACTGGTAAAATAATTTTTTTTCTCTATCACGTCACATTTCCTAGAGTAGAATCAAAACCGTACTGTTCAACATCGACAGAATCAAAACACACAAGAAATACGTACTCAGAACTACTCAATACTATCTAATATGTCTATATGAACACGACCCCAATACAAATCTAAATTAGTTCACAACGTATTTTAACTTTAATATTCTTTGGTATTCGAAAAATCTGATAACGATTTTCTTTTTTCGTTTACCGTTACATCATTCTCCCTAAGCAGACCTTAGCAGTAGCTGTTAATCATCAGACAGTTCCAGTGATCTTGAAACGATGTTCCATCGTGCGTGTGTCTTGGTGAAAGCATTCTTCCTGCTCATCGCTAACGGCTCCCAAATTTTCAATAGACAAATCCAAGTGGGAATGTAAAAATTGAATTGCACACGACCTTCTGCACCACGTGTTCTTGTAGATAACATACCAGTCACAATCTAATCGTTGTTGTCATCTGTTGACCAGAAAAACCTTCGCAACTGATTCAAAAGAGGACGAATCAGCTAATTCTGGGTCCTATATTGTAGCTTGCAAGGTAAAAACGGGAACAGGCAACCAACCACTCATCTCAGGGCATGGGCAAATACACTGAAGATGCATTTGGATACCGTACTTTATTTCCCAACTTTTGCTTGAATGCCGTGCATTATTTGTGAGGCAGAAGTAACAGTCTGTAAAATAGTCTTTAGGCTCACATCACAGCACTGGAGCAGCGAATGGGATGGCTCATAGTTTCCGTTTCAACCATTTAGTTGAAGTGGTAGTACAGGTTACGCAGGCAATATGACGTGCAATACTTTTATCATGAACAAAACAATCAAAATACAGTCTTTATGCCATCTTAATGAAATCAGTGATTTGTTTTCATTGAAATTTTAGGCTGAATTTTCCACACACATAGCAAAACTTGTCGACGTAGTTTAGACGACAACGAGTTTGCTAGTTGCCATTTCTACTATGCTCAAGTTTTAAACACCACGTTTTACTGTTTCTCACTCGTCGTGGTTTGAGGCACCATGTCACGGACTGCATAGCCCCTCCCACCGAGGGTTCAAGTTCTCCCTCGGGCGTGGGTGTGTGTGTTGTTCTTAGCATAAGATAGGTTAAGTAGTGTGTAAGTCTAGGGACAAATGATCTCAGTAGTTTGGTCCCTTAGGAATTCACACACATTTGAACACTTTTTTTCTCAAAAGAAGCACTCACTGAGATTGTTGTTGTTGTTGTAGTCTTCAGTCCTGAGACTGGTTTGGTGCAGCTCTCCATGCTAATCTACCCTGTGCAAGCTTCTTCATCTCCCAGTCCCTACTGCAACCTACATCCTTCTGAATCTGCTTAGTGTATTCATCTCTTGGTCTCCCTCTACGATTTTTACCCTCCACGCTGCCCTCCAATACTAAATTGGTGATCCCTTGCCTCAGAAGATGTCTTACCAACCGATCCCTTCTTCTGGTCAAGTTGTGCCACAAGCTTCTCTTCTCCCCAATCCTATTCAATACTTCCTCATTAGTTATGTGATCTACCCATCTAATCTTCAGCATTCTTCTGTAGCACCACATTTCGAAAGCTTCTATTCTCTTCTTGTCCAAACTATTTATCGTCCATGTTTCACTTCCATACATGGCTACACTCCATACAAATACTTTCAGAAATGACTTCCTGACACTTAAATCTATACTCGATGTTAACAAACTTCTCTTCTTCACAAACGCTTTCCTTGCCATTGCCAGTCTACATTTTATATCCTCTCTACTTCGACCATCATCAGTTATTTTACTCCCCAAATAGCAAAACTCCTTTATTACTTTAAGTGTCTCATTTCCTAATCTAATTCCCTCAGCATCACCCGACTTAATTCGATTACATTCCATTATCCTCATTTTGCTTTTGTTGATGTTCATCTTATACCCTCCTTTCAAGGCACAGTCCATTGCGTTCAACTGCTCTTCCAACTCCTTTGCTGTCACTGACAGAATTACATTGTCATCGGCGAACCTCAAAGTTTTAATTTCTTCTCCGTGGATTTTAATACCTACTCCGAACTTTTGTTTTGTTTCCTTTACTGCTTGCTCAATATACAGATTGAATAACATCGGGGAGAGGCTACAACCCTGTCTTACTCCCTTCCCAAAACTGCCTCCCTTTCATGCCCCTCGATTCTTATAACTGCCATCTGGTTTCTGTACAAATTGTAAATAGCTTTTCGCTCCCTGTATTTTACCCCTCCCACCTTTAGAATTTGAAAGAGAGTATTCCAGTCAACATTGTCAAAAGATTTCTCTAAGTCTACAAATGCTAGAAACGTAGGTTTGCCTTTCCTTAATCTTTCAAATAAGATAAGTCGTAAGGTCAGTATTGCCTCACGTGTTCCAGTATTTCTACGGAATCCAAACTGATCTTCCCCGAGTCGGCTTCTACTAGTTTTCCCATTCGTCTGTAAAGAATTCGTGTTAGTATTTTGCTGCTGTGGCTTATTAAACTGATTGTTCGGTAATTTTCACATCTGTCAACACCTGCTTTCTTTGGGATTGGAATTATTATATTCTTCTTGAAGTCTGAGGGTGTTTCGCCTGTTTCACACATCTTGCTCACCAGATGGTAGAGTTTTGTCAGGACTGGCTCTCCCAAGGCCGTCAGTAGTTCCAATGGAATGTTGTCTACTCCGGGGGCCTTGTTTCGACTCAGGTCTTTCAGTGCTCTGTCAAACTCTTCACGCAGTATCGTATCTCCCATTTCATCTTTGTCAACATCCTCTTCCATTTCCATAATATTGTCCTCAAGTACATCGCCCTTGTATAAACCCTCTATACACCCCTTCCACCTTTCTGCTTTCCCTTCTTTGCTTAGAAATGGGTTTCCATCTGAGCTCTCGATGTTGATACAAGTGGTTCTCTTATCTCCAAAGGTCTCTTTAATTTTCCTGTAAGCAGTACCCCTAGTAAGATAAGCCTCTACATCCTTACATTTGTCCTCTAACCATCCCTGCTTAGCCATTTTGCACTTCCTGTCGATCTCATTTTTGAGACGTTTGTATTCCTTTTTGCCTGCTTCATTTACTGCATTTTTATATTTTCTCCTTTCATCAATTAAATTCAATATTTCTTCTGTTACCCAAGGATTTCTACTAGCCCTCGTCTTTTTACCTACTTGATCCTCTGCTGCCTTCACTACTTCATCCCTCAAAGCTACCCATTCTTCTTCTACGGTATTTCTTTCCCCCATTCCTGTCAATTGTCCCTTATGCTCTCCCTGAAACTCTGTACAAATCTCTAGTTCTTTCAGTTTATCCAGGTCCCATCTCCTTAAGTTCCCACCTTTTTGCAGTTTCTTCAGTTTTAATCTACAGGTCATAACCAATAGATTGTGGTCAGAGTCCACATCTGCCCCTGGAAATGTCTTGCAATTTAAAACCTGGTTCCTAAATCTCTGTCTTACCATTATATAATCTATCTGATACCTTTTAGTATCTCCAGGGTTCTTCCATGTATACAACCTTCTTTCATGATTCTTAAACCAAGTGTTAACTATGATTAAGTTGTGCTCTGTGTCAAATTCTACCAGGCGGCTTCCTCTTTCATTTCTTAGCCCCAATCCATATTCACCTACTACGTTTCCTTCTCTCTCTTTTCCTACTACCGAATTCCAGTCACCCATGACTAATAAATTTTCGTCACCCTTCACTATCTGAATAATTTCTTTTATTTCATCATACATTTCTTCAATTTATTCGTCATCTGCAGAGCTGGTTGGCATATAAACTTGTACTACTGTAGTAGGTGTGGGCTTCGTATCCATCTTGGCCACAATAATGCGTTCACTATGCTGTTTGTAGTAGCTTAGCCGCATTCCTATTTTCCTATTGATTATTAAACCTACTCCTGCATTACCCCTATTTGATTTTGTGTTTATAACCCTGTAGTCACCTGACCAGAAGTCTTGTTCCTCCTGCCACCGAACTTCACTAATTCCCAGTATATCTAACTTTAACCTATCCATTTCCCTTTTTAAATTTTCTAACCTACCTGAGATTACAAAGCCATATACAGGTGGGCCGAGGTATGTATCCTGGGAATTGTTTCATGCCTATTTCAACATGCACTAAAACTTTGTCTCTTTTACACCGTTAATTATCTTGACATCAGGCGAGCAAAGTTTATAACCCTTATCACACCTGCTAACTAACGTTTGTTTTAGATCTTCTAGCTCTCCTGCACACACACACACACACACACACACACACACACACACACACACACACACACACACACACACACACACACATATCTAAAGAAAAAAACAGTAAACAGCGAAATACGGAAAATAAGCAATTAACAATACAAAACCTTTACAAAGTAAAAATTCTTACGTGCTAGAATATTTTCGATGATAGATTCGGATTATACACACAAAAATTCATACCAATTGGTATATCACATCCCAGATGCAAAATAAATGGCTGTTGAGTAATTGCCCCTCTACACAGTCACTGACTGTGTGAAAAAAATGTTGCCTCACAAGCACGGACAACATCTCAAAACCTTTGTCGGAACTAAGTAATGTGTGTGTGTGTGTGTGTCCGAAGTGACGTAAGTAGAACGACCATCTAGTTATGGGTAAGCGGATGCCAAACGGAAGAGATCGCTTGCTAAAGTCAATCGATTGTCTTGTCCCTCATAGTGATGGCATTGATCAGATGGATTAACGGAAGAGGTAGAGAGGATTCAAAGAAGAGGTTCGTCAAAGGTTCGCTCAGTCGACGAGAGAGCCACAGATGCGTTAACACGTTAAGAGCGCCATCAGTCCCGTGGCACTGACAGTAGACTCTTCGTTTGTGCGCCGTCTGTACCCTCAGCATGGCAGTGGACTCTTTGTTTGGATGGAGTCAGTCCTTGGGGCCGATAGGTCACTTTTCCTTTGGATAGCAGTGCGAAGGAAGGGCAGTGTCAAGGCAGTATCACTGTTGTAATTTTAGTGAAGTTTATTGAAACATTCAATAGAAAGATGAGATGTAGATTTGCACATAACACAAGGTAACCACCTCTTTAGTTAATTTTATAGCTGCACTGCGCCCAAACATTTTTCTGTTTATCTTGTTACATTCAGAACAATAGCTAGGCACTTAATGCGCTTTCCTTCCTTTGTTTCCTACTGGTGTTTACTTTTTCTTGTATCGACACTGGTTGGATATCCCTCAAGTAAATGCGTTGTGAGTGCATCTGACAACTGTTTCCGAAATATTGTGATTAACATTATCCTTCCCGTCACATCTTGGAAACATATAATGCATCCACAACAGCGTTGTTCGAAAATAATGATCGAATGCTAACTTTCTACACAATTTACTTGTCTTTCTCAATGGTCTCCTATGTGCACCCATCTGACCATAAAAGGCGATAGCAGTTTTCCCCCATTATATTCAATAACAATTTTTGATTTACGATAAACCTTATTTTGGTTGTCAAGTTTTCCATTTCACTCGAATGTTTGGCGGAAAGCACCGAAAGATCTCTTGTCTTTTCACTTCAGGACTGTAACTGGTTGACTATTTTCTTTTCCAATCACAGCCCTGCGTTCCAGGTTTGATCGTCACAATTCGTTTGCGATTTAGTAGAAATGTACCAACAAAATGCTATTCTTTGTTGTGTGTTTTCTTGCCCACACTGGTGTATCAATTATCAGTAGATAATTTGTGGCCTTTATTGTATACATCTTTAATACAACATTTATCACAAAATTTGTTAGTGTGGTATTTTCTTTATCAAATACTTTGCCAGTGTAAATTCGAAAACTGTAGCAATGTCCGTTATCGCAGCAGAATTGAAACATTCTGATGAACTATTTGTGTCTCTTTTGTATCAAATATTGTCGGAATATATTTCGTCATCGGACTGGATTAGAGTCTCGTGGATACATAATATTTTGGCAGGTTCATAATACCTTTCTTTAAGTTTTTCTTTGGTTCCTTGATGATGAATTTAATTTTTGAGATATGATTTAAAGACCATCAATTTTTGTATTTTCTGCGAAATGTAGCATTCTTAACAGAATTCGATGTGACATCTATTCATTCCTTTTCGCTGCAATGTTTGAATAAAAAGTGGATCCTGAAACCAATATAAATATGTGGATGGAAGTTTCAACCACCCCACCCACAAAATCAATCCAAACAACCACTACATTTCAGCCCTGTTTGTTGGCACCCATTGATTCGAACGTTTGGTAACCATTGTCATTTGTGTATTATAAATATTTGTTTGTTCACTGGTCAACTGTTTCATGTGTGTGGAAAAGTTACTAAAAATCTTCGACCTTGTTACACTTTTACACTTTCTTAGAATTCACTTTGGCACCATGAGCATTTGTAAAATGCACGATGTTTGGCTGGTTGCCTCGAGGATCAAACTACGTACTTTTGATCACTTATTGAACCATCAGACGAATTCTCACTTTCGGATGACGGCAATCACATTAGACGACGACGTTTATGTGGCACAAATACGTGCTCGATGAATCAGTGATACCTGATAGCGACTTTTTGTTACTATGAGCAACAAAGCTTTTTGAATATAATTATCGTGAAACTAGTCATTCCTTACACAACTGTGGCTTTCTCTAGCTGTTCGTCCCTTGGAGGTTGTCTTCTTACCATACTCCGCCAGTTTATACTCAAACTCAACACAAGTCAAGTTGTCACCAGCACCTGGGAGTGCCTCCTCAATAGAAAGCCCAGTAAAATTGGCTCCGCACTCAACATGTTACATATTCTTCGATAGGAGACGCTAGAAAAGGTCATGCTCAGCATGAAAGATCCCTCTTAAAATTCCAAGAGTTTAAGTTCTAAGACGAATCATGAAAAACGTTATTTCCTACCAGATATACTTCACGTACTTATCATGACGAGAAAATAGGTGGTTGGGGGGTACACAGAGATCTACTGACAGTCCTTCTCCTCATTCACTACTCGAGAATGGAGTATGAGTGGAATACTAATACACTGTGAGCCCTCTGGTGATCACCTCAAAATGCTCTGTAGATACCGCTAGATACAGATGTGCTTCTAACAAGAACGTTAGAGAAAGAAGTCTGAAAGCTTTAAAAATTGTTAGTATTGAAACACTTTACATTAGCTGTAATCTTTTGACTACGTTCTGATACAATGAAAGGGAATTCAGTTATAGCTGAACATTATGTTTGCTGAGCCACAGAATGCTGAATCACACAAAATGACTGGCGGAAGACATGGAAACAAGATATCAAACATTACTTAATAAATTGTATTCCATGCACACGAAGAGTGGAACTCAGGCATAAAAAATTACATTTCAGAGATAACCAAAGACAAATAAACCACTTCAATTGATTGAGATGGACATTCTTGGACTGTGTGCTTAAACACCAGCAGGGAACTGGTATGTACTAATGATAGTTGATCATTTTTCATAGTTTGTGTCTGTAATGGCCTTCCTGAACCAGCAGGCAGAAACAGTGACACAAGCATTGGTTAATCAATGAATACTAAAGGTCAGTGAGCCTGAGATAATGGACTAAGAACAAATTTTATGTCAGACTTAATAAAAAAGTTGTGTGGATTATAACGCTTTAAGAAGCTCAGAACTAGTACATTACACCCAGAGGCAAATGGGTGAGCTGAGAGAGTCTGCAGGGTAATAGGAAAAACGTTGAGTCACTATGTGAACTGTGGTGTCACCGCCAGACACCACACTTGCTAGGTGGTAGCCTTTAAATCGGCCGCGGTCCGGTAGTATACGTCGGACCCGCGTGTCGCCACTGTCAGTGATTGCAGACCGAGCGCCGCCACACGGCAGGTTTAGAGAGACTTCCTAGCACTCGCCCCAGTTGTACAGCCGACTTTGCTAGCGATGGTTCACTGACAAATTACGCTCTCATTTGCCGAGACAATAGTTAGCATAGCCTTCAGCTACGTCATTTGCTACGACCTAGCAAGGCGCCATTATCATTTATTTATCTTGGGATGCATGTACAGTCAGACCGATGTTCACCAATTGTGGATTAAAGTTAAGTATTTCACCATCTGCGTCCGTTTTTCTAAGTTCTAATTTCCTTGTCATTTTCCAGACCTCACGCCAGCCTGCGTGAGCTTAAACGCGTGCCTTTCGGCTTCCTCCAAACCCCGTGAATTGGCTCCTGCCAATTCACAACATGAACAATCACCACAATCCATAATGAGATTTTCCTCTGCAGCGCAGTGTGCGCTGATATGAAACTTCCTGGCAGATTGAAACTCTGTGCCGGACCGAGACTCGAAATCGGGACCTTTGCCTTTCGCGGGCAAGGGCTCTACCAACTGAGCTACCCAAGCACGACTCATGCCCCGTGCTCACAGTTTTACTTCTGCCAGTACCTCATCTCCTACCTTCCAATATCCTTTCTTTCAAGAGTGCTAGTTCTGCAAGGTTCGCAGGAGAGCTTATGTAAAGTTTGAAAGGTAGGAGACGAGGTACTTGCAGAAGTAATGCTGTGAGGACGGGGCGTGAGTCGTGCTTGGGTAGCTCAGTTGGTAGAGCGCTTGCCCGCGAAAGGCAAAGGTCCCGAGTTAGAGTCTCGGTCCGGCACACAGTTTTAATCTGCCAGGAAGTTTCAATCACCACAATGTCTGTGATGCACTACTCCTTTACATAATAGTGGAGTATACATTAAATGTCCATGAGATACGAGATTGTTTTCTGTCAAAAGACACTATCTCATTTTCAGCTACGTAAACTCTCTCCAGGAAAAGATGTATTATCTCTTCGAAATTTTCAAAAAGGTTAAAAACTATTTGGTGCCAAGAAAAAAGCTGAAGGCCTTAGAGCGACGATAAGTTACCCATAGTAAAAAAAGCAACACTACAGAAGAAGCATGTCAGACGATGGTCCATTATAGCCAACCCTTATGTGCCAAAAGTGAATATTGAAACGTTGTTATACATTACCAAGAACCCTACAAGTAAAAGAAATGACATCACCTGTTTCTGTTGAATTAAAACTCCAAGTGCGCACCGCACTAGTGCACATAGGCTGTATTCACACATTTAAAGGAACTCCAGAGGCATTGCTTTCATTACCAGCACTTCTACAAAGACATCTACATGGCTACTCTGCAATTCAAGCCCTATTTCCTCTATCGTTCCACTCTCCAACAACTCAAGAGAAAAACGAACGCTTAAATCTTCCCATGTGAGTTATTTACTGATTGCTACTCAAAGTCGCATATCATATCCGTCACACCCTATCGCCTGTTTCGTGACGATACAAAACGATCTGCTGTTTTCGCACTTTTTCCGTGTCCTCCGTCAATCCTATGTGGTAACGATCCCATGTCACACAGTAGTATTCTAGCAGAGGACGGACAAGCATAGTGCAGGCAATCGCTTTAGTAGACCTGTTGCATCTTACAAGTGTTCTGCTAATAAGACGTTGCCTTTGGTTTGCCTTGTCCGCAACATTTTCTATGTAATTGTTTCAGTTTACAAACTGAAAGCCTTAAGATTTGGGTAATTTAGTGTATACCCGAAATTTAACAGATTTCTTTTAGTACTCGTGTGGATGACCACACACTTTTCATTACTTAGGGTGACTTTTTTGCACCATTTAGACATCTTGTCTAAATCATTTTGGAGTTGGTTTTTATGTTCTGACGACTTTACTAAACGGTTAATGACAGCATCGTCTGCAACCAATCTAAGATATCTGCTCCAATTGTCTCCTAAATCATTTTTATCTATTAGCAACAGCAGAGCGCCCATTAACTTTCTTGGGGAATGCTAGATATCACTAATGTTTAATTCGATTACTTTCTGTCAGTCACTACAAACTGTGACTCTTCTAACACGAATCCAGTCACAAAACTGAGATTATACTCCATAGGCACGCAATTTGATTAGAAGCCTCTTGTGAGGGATGGTATCAAAAGCCATATGAAATTCTAGAAACATGGAATCAGTCTGTGATCCTCTGTCAATATCACTCATTGCTTCGTGCGAATAATGAGTTAGTTGTGTTTCACAAGAACGATATTTTCCAAATCCCTGTTGGCTATTTGTTAATAAATACTTTTGTTCGAGGTTATTCATAATGTTCGAACAAAGTATATGTTCCAAAATCCTACAGCAATATAATGCAGCCGGCCGGAGTGGCCGAGCGGTTCTGGGCGCTACAGTCTGGAACCGCGCGACCGCTGCGATCGCAGGTTCGAATCCTGCCTCGGGCATGGATGTGTGTGATGTCCTTACGTTAGTTAGGTTTAAGTAGTTCTAAGTTCTAGGGGACTGATGACCTCAGCAGTTAAGTCCCATAGTGCTCAGAGCCATTTTGAATATAATGCAGCGGATTACTTCTATTTCATTTCTTGGGTATTGGTGTGATGTGTGCAATTCTTGCAGTCTTTAGGTACGGATTTTTCGTCGGGCGAACGGTTGTACGGGTTATGTTTGATAAGTATACAACTGTTGTATCAGCATGCTACAAAGGAAACCTGACTGGTATACAATCTAGATCGGAGGCTTTGTCTTTAGTGAGTGATTTAACGTGCTTCGCTACAACGAGGATGTCTACTTCTAAGTTTGTCATGTTGGCAGCTGTTCTTGCTTCGAATTCTGGAATGTTTATTTGGCAAAGGCATTTCGGAAAACCATATTTAGCAACTCAGTTTTAGTGACACAGTCGTCGGTGACTTTACCCTCGCTGTTGCCCAGTGATGGTGTAGATGGAGTCTTGCTGCTGGTGTACTTCACATACGACCAGACTCGCTTCGGGTTTTTCTGCCAGATTTAGAAACAGAATTTCGTTGTGAAAACTATTGAAACATCTTGCACTGAAGTTTGCACTAAATTTTGAGCTTTTGTAAAAATTCACCAATCTAGGGTATTTTGCGTTCTTTTAAATTTTGCTTGCTTTTTCCTTGCCTCTGTAACAATGCTGTCAACCTGTTTTGTGTACCACATTACTTTATTTGGCGTAAATCTTTCATTTGTTGTCGATACTATTGCTTTGAGTCGAAGTCACACCCAGTCTGCGCTTACATAGTTATTTTGGAGGGAATGGAGGCTGTCTCTCAGGAAGGTGTCAAGCGAATTGTTGACTGCTTTTTTTAAAAATAGATATATCTTGCGTTTAATTTTGTTGGGTTTGGACGTTACCGTATTCACTCTCGCTACGATGACATTTTGGTCACTAATACTTGTATCCGTCATAATGCTCCTTATTCGCTCGAGATAATTTGTTGCTAAGAGGTCGACTATGCTTTTGCAAGCATTTACAGTTCGAGTGGGTTCCTGAACTAAATGCTCAAAATAATTTTCAGAGCATTTACTACGGTTTTTGACGTTGCTTTACGGGTACCATCGGCTTTGAATACTTATTTTCGCCGACGTTTCGAGGGCAGACTGAAGTCACCAGTAAGTACGATTGTATGATTGGGGAACGTATTTGAAATTAGGCTCAAGTCTTCTTTGAATTGTTCAGCAACTGAATTGGCGGTAAAAGAAACAGATTACTTTCCAAAGGGGGAGGGAGTACTTGGAAAAATGAAGAATAGGAATTAGGCCAAGTACGGGAAACAGGAAACTTCAGTTATTCCAACCCGTCCATACGCCTTAAGATCACTAAGATGCCTGCAAGATGAACTGAGGACACAATGCGTATGTGAAGTTTATTTTCTAACTTACTAATTATTAACGTTAAATCCGTGTATGTATTATGGTTATGTTTATGTTTTCAGAAGTACCAAACCATACAGGGTGTGGTGTTGGCTCAAAATGGCTCTGAGCACTATGGGACTCAACTGCTGAGATCATAAGTCCCCTAGAACTTAGAACTACTTAAACCTAACTAACCTAAGGACAACACACACATCCATGCCCGAGGCAGGATTCGAACCTGCGACCGTAGCGGTCGCGCGGTTCCAGACTGTAGCGCCAGAACCGCTCGGCCACCAGCGGCCGGCGGTGTGGTGTTGTTAAAGAGGCTCTCAGGCGAGCGTAAATGTAACATTTTGTTTATGTTCTAGGTTGAAGGACCATTTTGAATGAAATTTTTAAGCGCTTAGGCTGGTAGGAACATCGATGCTGTATGGTATGATACGTTAATTATTTGGTTGGCGTGGAAGTAGTTGTTCATTCGGTGCAGGGTTGTAATAGCAAGAAGACTGTCCCTGAGTGCGGATATGTATATGTGTCCAGAATGAGATTTTCACTCTGCAGCGGAGTGTGCGCTGATATGAAACTTCCTGGCAGATTAAAACTGTGTGCCCGATCGAGACTCGAACTCGGGACCTTTGCCTTTCGCGGGCAAGTGCTCTACCAGGCAAAGGTCCCGAGTTCGAGTCTCGGTCGGGCACACAGTTTTAATCTGCCAGGAAATTTCATATCAGCGCACACTCGGCTGCAGAGTGAAAATCTCATCCTGGAAACATCCCCCAGGCTGTGGCTAAGCCATGTCTCCGCTATATCCTTTCTTTCAGGAGTGCTAGTTCTGCAAGGTTCGCAGGAGAACTTCTGTAAAGTTTGGAAGGTAGGAGACGAGACACTGGCAGAAGTAAAGCTGTGAGTACCGGGCGTGAGTCGTGCTTCGGTAGCTCAGATGGTAGAGCACTTGCCCGCGAAAGGCAAAGGTCCCGAGTTCGAGTCTCGGTCGGGCACACAGTTTTAATCTGCCAGGAAGTCTCAAGTATATGTGTGTTTGTGATAATGGTTGTTATTTAGTTTTAAGGTCATTTTTCTTTATGTAAGTTGTAAGATTATGGGTAGTATTAGACAGGCAATCCTATACCCTGCTCCACACGTAGGAACTAGTGCACTGCCAAATTGAGACAGTTACCATTTACCCCTCACAGTGGGTACACACCTTCCCTGTGAGGCGTAGCGCCGTATAACGATCCTGCCTTGGAGGCGGTAAATTGGGAGATGTGTCTCAGAGCTGGACAGTGACAGATGGTGATACGAGACTGGACGCGCACGTAGTTTATGTATCAGCCGATAGAGGACAATATTGGATAGGGGACTGATTTAGTTTCGATTGTGCCCACTAGAGTGCACTAAAGTAATAGAATGTTTTTCATAAACTGTTCTAGTATTTTCATAAAGTGTTATTATGTCTTTTTGTGTATGTAAAATGTTCTAAATGTGTTTTAGCAGTATGAATGATGCGTGAGTGTGGTTTAAGGTTAATATGAAGATAATTCTTTAACGAGTTATGTAGTAGGATTTAGTGTGGGAACATTTCGAAGTATGGATATGGAAAAAGGGGATTTTTGTGGAATAGATTTGTAAAGTAAGTTTATCGTAAAGAGAAAGTTCATTCAGGTATAAATAACAATAGTAAATAACTTTATGCATAAGCAAAACTTCAGCATATTAGATAATTACGTCGGTAAAAAGTGCAGTCGTTATGTTTATTATTTTGCGATTGGTTATCGATGAAAAACGCGGACTGACGCGGGAGAATGTTGTTTTGTTATTGACTGTTGAGTAAACTGACCAATGGTAAAGCAATATTCTTCGCGCGCCTTTCTCTGCTGGTAGAAAAGACTTAGAGTATTCTAAAGAAGTGTGGGAGCCTAGCCATGAAACAGTTCGGACGTGTGTGGTAGTAGTTCCGATGGAAACGATAAGTTGCCGGATCTAGCAGTGTTTCATACATCAAAAGTGTGGTAAAGTGACGGCATAATTATTGCGATGGGTGTGTAGAAATTTTGGAATTTTTAAGTGAATTTTGTGACGAGAAAAGACATATATTCCGCGTGGCGTGTTGAGCAGGTCGGTGGCTAAAACCTGTGACTGCATTTGGTACCGACAGACTTAATATTTGGCGAACATTATCTATAAAAAACAATCAGTATTTTTGTAGCTATTACGTTTTCGGGAAATGCAACACCATAAACTTACTAACGTGAGTGAAAGGGATTGTGAGTGACTGTGTTAAAACTAGTGCGGGCTTGGCAGTGATACTTGTTCACCTAAGTTTCAGAATATATTAATTAAGGACAAAATTTCCTACCTTTAATTTTTTCTCCCGAAACGTAGATTAGTGACTTCAATTGCAGCCTGGTTCACGTCGAAGTACAGTAGGTTTCACTCGGCTTTCCTACTGATGATCTGCCGAGACAATGTTCACAGGTAGGTGCAGGTTCGTCGTAAAGGGAGGGAAAGAACCGCGCCGCCGCACCTGGGTCATGTGAGGTCACACAATTCCTCTCCCAGAAACGTGTGACGGAATGTCCTAAGAAGTAAATACAGAAAATGAGAAATTCTTGCAAAGGATAGGATTGTATTGATTGTTTCCCATGGCAAAACCAGCGATCATCTTTGAATCTGTCATGAGCAAGGATGTTACAGTAGCACACTGCACATAGAGCTGCAGGGGATGGGCTACCGATCAATGGCATCCGATGTGACATATCAGCACCAACCTTCGGATTGACCGCCACCATCAGTGGAATCAATGCCCTAAATATCACCTACACATTTATTTTCCTATCTGACGTACCATTTGATAACCTACCCAGTGAAAACCTGATCTGCTTGAATAACACTTTAAACCCATCCCTTTTTGCCACTCTAGATCAGGTGTTAGCCGCGCACAATGCCCCCCCTATCAATGTAGCATCCACTTGACGACAAGAAAAGATATCTTACGGAATACCACAACCGACTCGTAACAGTGGCAATCACCAACTAACCCACTTGCACAGTTCTAGCCTGCACAATTCTAGCCATAATAGGTACCAGAATGAGAAATCTATCACAACACAAAAAGGCGAATCTGTCCTCGGCAGAGTTAGGAACGTAAAAGGAGGAAACTAGGCTGTCGACTTATCTGGCAGCTTCGAAGACGTTTAAGTCAAAACATCTTGACATATTCGCGTTTTTTAGTATTGGCACCCTTTCATGTACCGTAATGCATCATGTCAAGCAAAGTAATGTGATACATCATGTCCTGTCGTATAACATGACACGTCCCATCATGTCATCGAGCACGGAATTTGTCACGTCATGCAATATGACATATCCAACCCCAGAAATTTTATCCCCCACAAAAAATTCTTTTAACATTCTTTATTTATTTGGTGCACTTTAGACCGTTTCCACGCATTCGATTCATGTAAGAACGAATAAGTGCTACATTTAGCTCGACTTTAGACCAGCGTATCTCGACGACGGATAAGGATTATCTATTAAAAAAATTCGTTTGACGTTATCCATTTATCTAGCATCGTGCAAAGTTTCAACCGATTAGTACAAGTTTAAAGTATAGAAGTGCCGCGCTTCAAAAACCACCCAGAGAAAAGAGTGTATCGAACATAGAACCCAAAAGAAGCAGGATATCTTCATCTCAGATGGTTAAAAATTATCTAGACCAAGGTCCGATACACCGGTGGACCGAATTTGAACTATCAGTCTCCCTCCAGTCCGGAGTTATTTAAGGGTGTCCGTTTTAGCACGTAAAATCCGAACGAGGGTGACTGTTTTTGCGTGTAAAATCCGAACGGTGCACATAAAAATGGTGCCACTAATTTCAGCCCAATTAGAATCTTTGTAAAAAGAAATTAATCGACCTGTACAATTTACCTGGGTGCCATCTCCGGTTCGTCGTTCAAATCTTGCTTGATATACTGTAACGTAGCTACAGTAAAACATATGTTCCATTACACGTACGAGTACAAATGGCCACTGCTACGGGCTAAATCATACATTTTCCTCCAACTCAAATACGAACCGAGCACCAAGGCTCCCATTCTCCTTCCCCCCGCCCTCCCCCACCGTCGTTGAGTAACAAGGAACGGACTGAAAAAGGATAGAAAGAAAAACTCATGACCCAAAGGCTCAGCACATGTTCCAAATGCAAGTCAAACAACAAAGGAAGTGTAAATAATGGAAAGGAACAAATCATACTGTAAATGAAGAAGGGGTCAGAAAGAGTAAATAATTGTAAATACCTTAGTGCTGTGTTACACCAGTTCACAAGCAGAAATACAGAGGGCCAGATTTTCCTAGGGGGAACGACATGTAGCGAACAGGTCTCAGCCACAGCCCAGGGTTATATTCACAGCAAGCGCCTCCTCATCAAATGGAGGCCGGTTCTGCGGTTCAACATACTGCCATGTAGCGACAGCCGGGCTTAGGACACTCCCTCCTTTCGAGACACCTCCGCCTGACGTGCAGCTTCTGCGTAGTCAGACCCGGACAGTTTTACCTGAACCACCAGAGGCAGCCTGAGTCGTACAGTAGGACTATGCCATGACGACCAGTCAATGCCAATGACGCAGCTGCCACCACAGTCACCAGGCCTTGAACATCTTGCAACTGCATGACCACCTGGGTGCTTGGCAACTCTGCACACGGTCGTCTCTGTGAGTCTTCGCTGCCGGGTAGCATGTTCCGATCTCCAACCTGGGACGCTTTTCCTTTTCCACTGGGGCAAGATGCATCGTATCGTATTCTCAGTGACGGCAGCCGATGCCGCTGCCAGCCTATTACGACTGGGAAACTCGACAAATCCTCTGAAACAGCGGCAATACGGCGAGCGGTCTATGTTACCACTGACCAGATCGGCGCTGGGAGGTGAACCCAGCGGAAGACATCGTGTTTGTGTGTGTGTGTGTGTGTGTGTGTGTGTGTGTGTGTGTGTGTGTATGTGTGTTTATGTGTTTTTGCCACACTCGCTAAAGATCAACATTAGCAGCATCGAACAGTGAACGATTGTACACTACTGGCCATTAAAATTGCTACACCACGAAGATAACGTGCTACAGACGCGAAATTTAACCGACACCAAGAAGATGCTGTGATATGCAAATGATTAGCTTTTCAGAGCATTCACACAAGGTTGGCGCCGGTGGCGACACCTACAACGTGCTGACATGAAGAAAGTTTCCAACCGATTTCTCATACACAAACAGCAGTTGACCGGCGTTGCCGGGTGAATCGTTGTTGTGATGCCTCGTGTAAGGAGCAGAAATGCGTACCATCACGTTTCCGACTTTAATAAAGGTCGGATTGTAGCCTATCACGATTGCGGTTTTATCGTATCGCGCGACATTGCTGCTCGCGTTGGTCGGGATCCAATGACTGTTAGCAGAATATGGAATCGGTGGGTTCAGGAGGGTAATACGGAACACCGTGCTGGATCCCTACGGCCTCGTATGACTAACAGTCGAGATGACAGACATCTTAACCGCATGGTTGTAACGGATCGTGCAGCCACGTCTCGATCCCTGAGTCAACAGATGGGGACGTTTGCAAGACAACAACCATCTGCACGAACAGTTCGACGACGTTTGCAGCAGCATGGACTACCAGCTCGGAGACCGTGGTTGCGGTTACCCTTGACGCTGCATCACAGACAGGAGCGCCTGCGGTGGTGTACTCAACGACGAACCTGGGTGCACGAATGGCAAAACGTCATTTTTTTCGGATGAATCCAGGTTCTGTTTACAGCATCATGATAGTCGCATCCGTGTTTGGAGACATAGCGCTGAACGCACATTGGAAGCGTGTATTCGTCCTCGCCGTACTGGCGTATCACCCGGCGTGATGGTATGGGGTGCCATTGGTTACACGTCTCGGTCACCTCTTGTTCGCATTGACGGCACTTTGAACAGTGGACGTTACACTTCAGATGTGTAACGACCCGTGGCTCTACCCTTCATTCGATCCCTGTGAAACCCTACATTTCAGCAGGATAATGCACGACCGCATGTTACAGGTCCTGTACGGGCCTTTCGGGATACCGAAAATGTTCGACTGCTGCCCTGGCCAGCACATTCTCCAGATCTCTGACCAATTGAAAACGTCTGGTCAATGGTGGCCGAGCAACTGGCTTGTCACAATACGCCAGTCATTACTCTTGATGAACTGTGGTATCGTGTTGAAGCTGCCTGGGGAGCTGTACCTGTACACGCCATCCAAGCTCTGTTTGACTCAATGCCCAGGCATATCAAGGCCATTATTACGGCCAGAGGTGGTGGTTCTGGGTGCTGATTACTCAGGATCTATGCACCGAAATTGCGTGAAAATGTAATCATATGTCTGTTCTATTATAATACAGGGTGATTCAAAAAGAATACCACAACTTTAGGAATTTAAAACTCTGCAACGACAAAAGGCAGAGCTAAGCACTATCTGTCGGCGAATTAAGGGAGATATAAAGTTTCATTTAGTTGTACATTTGTTCGCTTGAGGCGCTGTTGACTAGGCGTCAGCGTCAGTTGATGATAAGATGGCGACCGCTCAACAGAAAGCTTTTTGTGTTATTGAGTACGGCAGAAGTGAATCGACAACAGTTGTTCAGCGTGCATTTCGAACGAAGTATGGTGTTAAACCTCCTGATAGGTGGTGTACTAAACGTTGGTATAAACAGTTTACAGAGAATGGGTGTTTGTGCAAAGGGAAAAGTTCTGGACGGCCGAGAACGAGTGATGAAAATGTAGCACGCATCCAGCAAGCATTTGTTCGCAGCCCAGGAAAATCGACTCGCAGAGCTAGCAGAGAGCTGCAAATTCCACAATCAACTGTATGGAGAGTCCTACGAAAAAGGTTAGTTATGAAACCTGAACGTCAACTACCCGAGGCGATGGATCGGCCTCCAGGCAGCCCGTGACAGAGCACTTCATCACTGGCCTCCAAGAAGCCCTGATCTTACCCCCTGCGATTTTTTCTTATGGGGGTATGTTAAGGATATGGTGTTTCGGCCACCTCTCCCAGCCACCATTGATGATTTGAAACGAGAAATAGCAGCAGCTATCCAAACTGTTACACCCGATATGCTACAGAGAGTGTGGAACGAGTTGGAGTATCGGGTTGATATTGCTCTTGTGTCTGGAGGGGGCCATATTGAACATCTCTGAACTTGTTTTTGAGTGAAAAAAAAACTTTTAAATACTCTTTGTAATGATGTATAACAGAAGGTTATATTATGTTTCTTTCATTAAATACACATTTTTAAAGTTGTGGTATTCTTTTTGAATCACCCTGTATATTTCTCCAATGAATACCCGTTTATCATCTGCATTTCTTCTTGGTGTAGCAATTTTAATGGCCAGTAGTGTAAATAAACAGCAATAAATCGTTTCTTGTATTCACAAGCTGCCTTCGCTGAACCTACATGCATCTTCGGTAAAGAATCTCCGTCTATACCAAGCCATCTTAGACATCCCCATTACAATACACTGATAAGTATCCACGAGAACATGCTGTGTCCCTCTACCAAAAAATCCTCAATTCAGTCACAAATTTCACTTGATAGCTCATTTGATTGTGCCTTCGACAATGAGCACTGGCTAACGTAAGGCAGAAGCCGGAAAGAGATTCACTGGTAGAAACCACAGGAAATGTAGTCCACACACAAAGGAGGTAGCTTTCAAAACCCTTAAATACTTCAATATTGCTCCTCAGTTTGAGATCCGTGCCAGATATGACTGATAGACGAAAGAGAGAAGATCCAAAGAAGAGCAGCACAGTTAGTTAAGAGGTTCATTAAGTAAGACTAACAGTGGTACGGAGATGCTTAGCCTGCACTTATGGCAGACACGGCACGAGAGGCGTCATACATTCGGTGTGTTGCTTCCTCCTTCGTAAGTCTCGCAATAAGGTCACGAAAGTCAAATTAGAGAAATTCCACTACATAGTCTTGTCGAGTATAGTTCTTCTTGCGAACCATTTTCGCGTGGCACGGAAAAGGGGGAAGTGACAGTGGTACACAGAGTATATTCCGCCATACACTTGAAGGTGGCTAGCTGAGTGTAGATGTAGATGTAGATGCAGATGTGGTATTGAGTCAAGCCCACTTGAACAGCCTGCTCTTCGTTTGTGGATGAAGGTATCAGATGGAGTGATGATCATTGGTACATTTTATATAAAAAAATTGTATGTGAAATCTTATGGGACTTAACTGCTAAGGTCATCAGTCCCTAAGCCTACACACTAGGTAACCTAAATTATCCTAAGGACAAACACACACACCCATGCCCGAGGAAGGACTCGAACCTCCGCCGGGACCAGCCGCACAGTCCATGACTGCAGTGCCTGAGACCGCTCGGCTAATCCTGCGCGGCTACGTTTTATAGTGTGGAGACTTTGAATCGTACGAAGTGCTGTTATGTGTCATTCAGTTATGACTGCCTTTAAGTAATGTGTGTTTCATAATGTTAAAAATGTTTGATGATAAGAGATCTCCATTAAATTCTATTTTGGAAATCATTTTTTGTGACATACATATTTATCGTTTGAGACAAGTTAAAACTGTGTGCACTGCACACCGAATCTCCGCAGCCTATTATCTGGACCACCAAATCACATGCCATTGCGTCTGTAGATGTGATAGACTGCGAAACAAATCTCCAGCCAGATAAACAGCGAAGTGAAAGCACAGGACGTCCTACCATACTTAAGCAGCGATACAGTAGGGACAGGGCGGAATGGCGCTCACATGGCTCATGCATGCAGTTTTCGGTTTGCCATACAACGAAAACCTCCAGTTCCTGATTTATTTCTTAGAGAATCTACAGAAGAGTGTTAACACATAGAGTTAAACGGGAAGGACTAGGAACTTTTAACATATAGCAACTTAGTCTGCGTTTCATACATTGTCCTGTCACGTTAATGTGACCACCTACCAAATGCTCGACTAACCACTTTTTGCAGCGCGGACCTCTACAAGACATTCAAGAGGAGAGTTGTGGAAGGTACCGACAGGGATGTGGAGAATCCATGGTGCGAACAGCTTAATCGAGGTAGGCCCACAGACTCTCGATTGGTTTTAAAACACGGGGTATTTGATGGTCAGCGGAGTACGATAAACTCATACTGATGCTCTTCGAACCACACACGTACATCACGAGCCATGTGACACGAGCATTGTTCTGCTGGTAGATGTCATCATGCTGAGGAAAAACAAATTACATGTAGTGGTGGACACGTTCCCCAAAGAAAGATGCATACATTTTATCAACTGTTCCTTCCAGAATGGCGAAATAACCCACGGAATAACACGAGAACTTTCGCCATACCATAACGCAAGCATGGTGTTCGCCTTCAAACGTTTCACGCCATACACGCCAGCGGCATTCAGCCCAACGGAGCATAAAGCGCGATTCATCTGAAAAGGCCACCAGTCGCCAATCACTGAATGTCCAGTTGCAGTCCTGGCGTGCAATGATCAGCCTTCATCGCTGATGGAAATGAATAGCAGTCAAAATGGGTGCACGAACCAGACATCTGCGGCGGAGGCCCATAAGCAGTAACGTTCTCTTAACGGTAGTTGAGGAGACACTATTGGTAGCCCCACAGTTCATATGGGTGGTCAGTTGTTCAACAGTTTCACGTCTATTCACCTGTACACATCTCCACAGCCGTCGTTCACCCCTGTCATCTATGACCCGTGGTGCATCACAGTTGCCTCAGTGCCGGGGCCGGCCGGCGTGGCCGTGCGGTTCTAGCCGCTGCAGTCCGGAACCGTGGGACTGTTACGGTCGCAGGTTCGAATCCTGCCTCGGGCATGGATGTGTGTGATGTCCTTAGGTTGGTTAGCTTTAAGTAGTTCTAAGTTCTAGGGGACTGATGACCTAAGATGTTAAGTCCCATAGTGCTCAGAGCCATTTGAGCCATCAGCGCCGGGTTTGGGTGGCGCCGTTTTGCCATGCGCGGTACACTTTAACCACGGCGGCACGCGAACGGTTTATAAATTTATACGTTGTGACAATTCTCTCAGCTTGGTCCGAAAGCCAATGATCATACCGTTCTGTGCTCACCGTTTGTGCATGATGACGACAGCTACACTGTTATTCACTTCCTCGCGGCACACTTTACACACCTCCTACGGCCAGTGCTGCCACTTTCCGTCTGTGAGTGGCTATTACACGCTGACGTCGAGCATCGGCGATGAGCAGATTAATGTGACTGGACCACGTCATTATAAACATTAACAATTGAAATGTATACCGGGATTTCTATCTTCTAACCTCAACTAGTACTGAAGTCAAAATATAAACAGAAAAATTTAATTTCTGTTTTCCTTCTCTCCATCTAGACCCCAAAACAAAAGCTATGCACTGTTAGTAATATATTGATTAAATTTTCCCGCACAGATGTATTTTACGTAAGGCTATAATATGGGTAGGATCGGAAGTAATATAAGGACAATGGAATGTAGTTGGATTACATAAATACATGATGAAGTAATTAGATTAGGAAATCACAAACTATAAGTAGTTGATGAGTTTTGCTTTTCGAACTGACGATGCCCGAAGTAGAGAGGATGTAAAAGCAATAGTAGTAAAAGAGTTTCTGAAAAAGAGTAAGCTGCTAGCTATGAAATTAAACGGGGTAAGTGCCAGGAAGTCTTTTTCTGAATGTATTTATGTGTAGTCTTGTACAGGGCTGAAACGGACTAAAGCAGTTCAGGCACAAGCGGAATATAAGCTTTTTAAATGTGGTGCTACAGAATAATTTTGAAAATTATGTAGGTAGTTCGAATAAATAATGAGGAACTAAATCGAATTGGAGTAAGAGGAAATTTATGGTAAAACTTGCATCTAAGAAGGGGTCAGTTGATAGGACCTATCACGAGACATCAAGGACCCGTCACTTTCCTAATGGAAGGGAAAGTGTCTGGGTGTGTGTGTGTGGGGGGGGGGGGGGGGGGAAGGGGGGGAGGAGGGCAGAACAAGGCTTTACTGCAGTAGACAAATTCAAAACGTTGTAGGCTGCCAGAGTCATGCAGAGATCAAAAGGCTTGCAGAGAAGTTATTACCGTGGAGAGCTGCATCAAACCAGCCTTCGTACTGAATACTACAACAACAACAACTTTCATATTACACAATCGATTTTGGTAATATACAGTCTCATCTTCAAACGTCCATATAGTTGTTCTGATTAACGGAAATCTGCATGATGTGACCGTATGATACCGAAATCGACAATGTAATATTGGTGGAAACTAGCAAAGTATGCTTTTAACATGCTAAAACTGAAAGTTCCACTAGATCGATCTGCAAAAGAGGAGTCTACCAACAAAAAATGCAAAAATTATTGTATGAAATTTATTCTACATCAGGCAACGTGGAAATGTTCTGGTCAACTCCATGTGGCTAACTTTAGTCATCATCCAATCTACAATACCGAATCAATGAATTACAATACTCATGTGATGTAAGGCGCAGTTAGATATTCTACTATCTTGCACATTGCATATAATGGCTGAAACTTCGAATTATATTTGGCGATCACCAGCAACGAGATTTCCATACCTATATATCTTTTAACAAATTGTTTGGAATATTTTCCCAAGTTGAGACATCCGAGGTTTATATAATGTTTTTTAATACAAAACGAATATGCTACTACTTGCTGTATATAGTATGTCTTAGAAATTTAATACCTTTAGTTTGTAGACAGTAAATTTGTCATCTTGTTTTCATTTTTACACAAATACACTGATGAACTAACCATTTTGACCACCTGCTGAACAGCCTGTTTCTCCTTCTTTGCAGCGAAATACATCACTGATTCTGTGAATCACGGACCCGAGAGTTTGTTGGTAGGTTTGTGGAGGTATGTGGCATTAGATGTCTACGTGCAAGTCATACAATTCGCTGATTAGCGTAAGCGGTGGTGGAGAGCGATAGAAACCCAGATGGATTCCATAGGATTTTCATGAGGCGAATTTGATCACTGAGACATCAACGTGAGTTCGCTATAATGCTCTTCAAACTATTGTACCACGGCTGTGGCTCCGAGACACGGTCAGTTACACTACTTAAACTTAAAGATGACATCGCCGTCGGGGAAGATATTAAGCATGAAGGGATGCAGGTGGTTCGGAACTGTCAGCATGTCTTCGATTACTACCACAGCTCTCATGCAAGCGCAGGAGAATGTCTGTTTCCACCAGCCTGGGTCCACGCCACGCTGCACGGTTCAAACCACCGTTCACCTCAATAACGCCGTTTGTGGAGACGACCAGCCATCTAGCGTAGCAAAAATGCGATTCACCCGAAGAGCCGTCATATTTCTATTGATTGACGGTCGAATCCCGATAGTCCCGCGTCCACTGTAATCGTAATTGACGATGTCGTTGGGTCAGTATATAAATACGTAGGTGTGGTCTGCTGTGGAGCTTCATGTTCACCCCAATGTACGTCGAACGGTGTGTTCCGAAACGTTGTGCGTGGATCGACTTTGTGCATTTTCGGCAGAGATGCAACGGACCACCACGTATCCTACTTTATAGAGTAGTAAAGCTCCCGTACTCAACGTTCTGTGAAGAGTCTTCCAACTGTCGCTTATCTCAATGGATTTCCCATTTGTAGCCATTATTTTTGCTAGAGTGATTTGCCATCCGCGCAAGGCCTACGAGAAAGACTGCGGCGCGTACGTCAAGAAGGGAGGCCTCAACTCGCTCGCTTGCTCAACACAGCAGACAAACTGCGTTTTTACACCTGTTAACTCGTAACTAGGTGTATACATACAAACGAGGATTGTATCTTCTAGTGGAAACCGCTATTATGGAGTTTTACTGTTATTAGTCCTACAATGATCGGAAGTCCAAAGGCCTACTAAAAATTTGTAACTGCTGTACAGCGGGACAGTAAAATTAAAATCAAGCCAGTTGCATAAGGCAGCAGTTCTTGTATGAAATGAGGACTATTCAGCAGAAGAAACTAAATGCTATAAACTAGCCGTTATAATATTTATATCGAGTATTGATCATAAATTTTGTTGTAGTACTGTTAGTCAAAAAGACTTCATAATAGCAGATTCCAATGCAAGATGTAATTCTCGTTAGTACGTATATACCCACCTGCGAGTTAACAGGTTTCGAAACGCATTTTGTCTGTTGGGCTGAACGAGCGAACGAGATGAGGCCTACTTTGGTGACGTACGCACCGCGGCCTGTCTTTCTCGTGGGCCTCGATCCGTGTCTGCTCCGCTTAAATAGGTGACATTCAGTCTCGCGGTCAACACTGGTCAAAGTTTTGACTGATCATTATGCATGGGATAGACGCGTACTGTGCTGATCATTAACAGTGTATGCGTTATATACCTATAGTTAGTGCAACACAACAAAATCGTACACAAAAGGATACCACCAGTGAGACATGGTGGAGGCTACGTAGTTATTTTGGCGTACGTTCTTTTCAGCGGCTATTATAGTAACACCAAAAGGAAAAGTAGATATAAGCGCCGGAAATCCTGAGGAAAGCCTTTATTAATGCTACCAGTTTCGATTGGTACTAATCATCATTAGGCACACGAAATTTTTCAACTACAGTTTCTCTGTGGTTACATACATGACCTTTCATCTCATTCTTCATAACGTCGAAAGCATAAACTTAACAATAGAAAGCAATACATGAAATTTAGACATTTTTCAGAAGATTCAGTTTGTGAGTAATGTAACAGTACACTCATCAAACCCCTGAAGACTTGTAACTACTATAAGCCGTTCTCACACGGGACGAGGCAGCTAACTTTAACGTGGATGCTGACGAGACATCCGACCCCACGACAGACAGCGCCGTCGACACACGGGGCGAGCTGGGCAACGGGATTACGGCTTTCAGCGCACTCCAGCTGCCGTTATCGGCTTTTTTGTCTCGCAAACAACACAATTTCCTTCCAAAAATGGGGGCGCGTAAAATCACTCCGTCAACTCTGTTATCGATTGGCGATGAAGAACGGAGAAAATGGGGCAAGGGGGAGGGGGAGGCGGCGGCGGGGGCGACTCGTCGATGGCTTGAACAGCGAATTTCTGGTAGAGGAACACTACGTAATACTACACAACGATCTGAGATTAATAGGGCCTACTAGTAGAGGTTATTCGTTAACGCAGTTGAATTTTCATCCATTTTCGGTTTGAAATTGAACATAGTTAAGGTATAATGTCTAATGTCGGTTGGTTCATACATAATACCCATATTCTCGATGTTGCGTTGACTAGGAACACTCTAAAATATCTAAAATATCTAAAATAACGTACTTCATCACATAGATATTAAGATCGCGAATCGTTTCGTAATTTCATTCGAATGGATGAGGAGATTTTCTCGAAGCTGCTCCCCATCGTTGGAAAAGATATGTACCAGCAATATACATGAGCCAGCCCATAAACTCATGTATTCTACAGAACGATTCATAACAACAAAAACTTCCAGTGTGTAGCTTGTGTTTACTTACAGACATAGACCGGCAGTCACGTTAAGACTTCTGGCCACTGGGGAAACAGTCCAGTCGTTGGCCTTTTAAACAAGAATTGCAGCAAATGCGTTAGTTGAACTAATTCTTTCATTAAATTAATAAGAAAGACGTTGAATCTTTTAGAAAACAAAAGGTGAGAAAAATGGAAGGAGGTGGACCACTGTACAAATCATGAGCTCACGACGCTGCTAACCTAGCAACCGGACCACCGTATACGACATGCAGTGTGTAAAGACTGTATCTACCAATGTCATTATTTGATATTTAATACGGAAATTGTACCAAAAAGTTGCGGTTTTGATAGGTCATCACTGTGTCATAGCACTGAAACGGTATATATTCGTAGCACACGAATCATAACACTAAAAACATCAACTACAGGAAGCTTTAACTACTGATCTGTAGTTTCCTGGCGATATGTTATAACAAATCGTAGATAAAACGACGCGTTTTCGAGAGATGCTCAATTTTTTAATTCTTTGAAACAGCTTATATTCATACCAAGTGGTCTATGAGAAAGAAAACTACAACGATGGTTGATTAGTTTGGTGATTTGGGCGAGGTCGTCGGTCCCGTCATATTAGGAAAGGATGGGGAAGGAAGTCGGCGGTGCCCTTTCAAAAGGAAACATCGCGGAATTTGCCTGAAGCGATTTAGAAGACTCACAGAAAACCTAAATCAGGATGGTCTGACGCGGATTTGAACTGTCGTTCTTCCGAACGCGAGTCCAGTGTGCAAAACACTCCTATGTTATGCTAGTGACATACAGCGACGTCGAATCTCATTGGCCACGTTTCTCTGCACGAGGCAAAGATCTGACATACCAGATTCCTTATTTCACGCTCTGCGGTGTAGTGGAATTCCACGCTGTGGCATAAGCAATACTTCTTCCGCGTGCTTTTCCACGTTCTTCAGGGGAAATCTTAAGTCTGCGACGATTCGAGGTTGTCACGCTCAGTCACTGGATCAATCTCCTTCATAGCGGTGAACCGCATATCACAAGATAACAGTGTTCTCACTCACACGTCCTAGATTGTTTTCTCGAGTTTTGATCCTCACATTGAAATATCACTCCTTCCCTAAACTCCTCGAATCACTGATTGAGACGACACGAAGTCATTGTGGAAAAAAGTTTAAGGACTCGTTACCGTTCTGCCGCAGAGCACGAAGAGAGCAGTCGCAGAAGTAAGATACAGCTTTGTTAAGGCTTTCCTGGCCACTTGTTGACAAACTGCCTATTGGCTTCTGTCTCGGGTTCTTCGGCCGACGTTCATCTAATGATTTTTCTGACGTTTCGCCAGCACGAGTGGCTGGCATTGTCAAAGCTTCACCCTCCATTGCCGGTGGTGAACTGGAGGCGAGCTCGCGGCCGCAGACTATATGTACCTGGCGCGCCAATGTCCGAGGGCTTCTCCGCGGTCATTTCCGGTGCGGTTCTCCTCTTGCTACCTGCGACGGTCGTTCGCTGCAGTACGGGAAGCCAGGATCCGTTTACCTTAAGGCTTTCCTCTTTCTTGTTGAAACTGTTCGCGTGTTTTTGGATTTCTACAGCTTCTCTGAACAAGCGCGTGTGATAGTGCTTCTCTACAGCCAGAACTTCCGTGTCGGCGAATTTTATTACGTGGTCGGTCTCATTCAGTGCGTGTTCTGCCACGGCCGATTTCTCCACCTGCCCCAACCTGCAATGTCGCTTATGCTCTTTGATCCTGGTGTTAATGGATCGTCCAGTCATTCCGACATAAACTTTTCCGCATGTGCAAGGTATACGGTATATTCCCGACATTGCAAGTGGGTCTCTTTTTCTCCTTCGCCGATCTAAGACACTCTTTGATCTTCCTTGTCGGTTTGAAAATCGTCTTTACGCCGTGTTTGCGCAATATACGGCCGATTCTGTCCGTCACTCTGGGAATGTATGGCAGAAAGGCCGTACCCGACATTTCTTTTTCTGGTTCCTTACTTCGCCGAGTGTTTGGCTCTGTTACACTTCTAATGTAATTTGTGGAGTACCCATTGCTCCTCAGAACGGTTTCCAGGTGTTGCATTTCTCGTTTGAGGTGTTGAGGCTCACATATTCGTCCTGCTCTCGTTACGAGCGTACTAATCATGCCTCTTTTCTGGCTCGGGTGGTGGTTTGACAGTTTGTGGAGGTATCGGTCCGTGTGTGTCGGTTTTCGATACACGCTGTGTCCCAGGTTTTCGCCGTCCCTTGTGACCAGCACATCTAGAAATGGCAGTTTCCTGTCCTTTTCTACCTCCATGGTAAATGTTATGTTGGCATGGAGGCTGTTCAAGTGTCTCAGGAATTCACCGAGCTGTTCTTCACCATGGCTCCACACCACGAAAGTATCATCGACGTACCTGTACCACACCTTAGGTTTGCAAGTCGCCGAGTCCAGTGCCTGTGCTTCGAATTGTTCCATGAAGAAGTTGGCCACCACTGGACTGAGAGGACTACCCATGGCGACGCCTTCCAGCTGTTCGTAGAAATCGCCATTCCACGTGAAATAGCTCGTGGTGAGACATGCATGGAAGAGCTTTTTGATGTCTTGCGGGAACATGGAACCGATGTACTCCAGAGCGTCGCTGAGTGGCACTTTCGTAAATAACGAAACAACATCAAAACTGACCAGGATGTCGTTTGGCGCAAGTTTCAGTTTCTTCAGCTTCTCAATGAAATGTCCTGAGTCCTTAATGTATGTGTCGGTCTCTCCCACGTGTGGCTGTAGCAGAGAGGCCAAGTGTTTCGCCAGTTTATACGTTGGTGAGCCAGGAGCGCTAACGATCGGTCTCAGTGGAACGTTGTTCTTATGGATCTTGGGTAATCCATACAGCCGAGGTGGTAGGGCTTCTGTGTTGCGCAGGTTTCTCTGTATGTCCGCCGGCAGAGAAGACGCCTTGATTAATCGATTCGTATTCCGAGTGATACGCTGCGTCGGATCTGCGCTTAGTTTTCGGTACGTCGTCGGATCTAATAGGTCTCGGATCTTTTGCTCATAATCTTCGGTCTTCATTACGACGGTCGCGTTCCCCTTATCGGCAGGCAGTACCAATATACTCTTGTCGGCGTTGAGATTCTTAATGGCTTGTTCCTCTTCTTTCTTCAGGTTGCAAGCTGGTGGTTTTGCTCGGCGCAGTATCCTGGCTGTTTCAGTGCGTATTTCCTCTGCCCTTTCACAAGGAAGGGTCCGAATGGCTGCTTCGGTGTTGGCAATGATGTCCTCCATAGGTATAGTTCTCGGGATGATAGCGAAATTCCCTCCCTTTTGAAGGACTGACACTTCCTCTTCGGTCAATTGTCGTTCAGTGAGGTTGACCACTGTGTGTGACATGTCGGGAATCGCCTTGTCGGTCTGCTTCCGGCATCTTTCAAACTTTTTCTTTTGCCGCTCGGTGCAGCGCTCGAGTTCGTTCTGCATGCTCCTGTGAGTGATGCTGTCGATCTTGTCCCAGTCGTCTCGATGCATTCTGCTACTTAGTTGATAGAAAATGTCCAGAAGTTCCTGATCCGTTCTTGCCAAGTCTCTCCGTGTTGTATGTATTCGCTCACGAAGAAAAGCTCGTTCCATTCTGTTGTAGATACGATGTGCTTGGGCGGTGGTGAATAGGCGCTTGCATCTCAAGAACTTCGGTGTAGCACATTCATCTCGGCACCGTGACAGAAAGGCGAGAGAGGACATCAGTCGCGCTTTCTTCTTCCGTCGTTGGTCAAGGCGTCGGTACAATCTGCAAATCTCCTCCCCGTAGAGGCGTAATACAAAATTGTTAAGGCTTTCGTGGCCACTTGTTGACAAACTGCCTATTGGCTTCTGTCTCGGGTTCTTCGGCCGACGTTCATCTAATGATTTTTCTGACGTTTCGCCAGCACGAGTGGCTGGCATTGTCAAAGCGTCACCCTCCATTGCCGGTGGTGAACTGGAGGCGAGCTCGCGGCCGCAGACTATATGTACCTGGCGCGCCAATGTCCGAGGGCTTCTCCGCGGTCATTTCCGGTGCGGTTCTCCTCTTGCTACCTGCGACGGTCGTTCGCTGCAGTACGGGAAGCCAGGATCCGTTTACCTTAAGGTACCTTAAGGTACCTTAAGGTACCTTAAGGTAAACGGATCCTGGCTTCCCGTACTGCAGCGAACGACCGTCGCAGGTAGCAAGAGGAGAACCGCACCGGAAATGACCGCGGAGAAGCCCTCGGACATTGGCGCGCCAGGTACATATAGTCTGCGGCCGCGAGCTCGCCTCCAGTTCACCACCGGCAATGGAGGGTGAAGCTTTGACAATGCCAGCCACTCGTGCTGGCGAAACGTCAGAAAAATCATTAGATGAACGTCGGCCGAAGAACCCGAGACAGAAGCCAATAGGCAGTTTGTCAACAAGTGGCCACGAAAGCCTTAACAATTTTGTATTACGCCTCTACGGGGAGGAGATTTGCAGATTGTACCGACGCCTTGACCAACGACGGAAGAAGAAAGCGCGACTGATGTCCTCTCTCGCCTTTCTGTCACGGTGCCGAGATGAATGTGCTACACCGAAGTTCTTGAGATGCAAGCGCCTATTCACCACCGCCCAAGCACATCGTATCTACGACAGAATGGAACGAGCTTTTCTTCGTGAGCGAATACATACAACACGGAGAGACTTGGCAAGAACGGATCAGGAACTTCTGGACATTTTCTATCAACTAAGTAGCAGAATGCATCGAGACGACTGGGACAAGATCGACAGCATCACTCACAGGAGCATGCAGAACGAACTCGAGCGCTGCACCGAGCGGCAAAAGAAAAAGTTTGAAAGATGCCGGAAGCAGACCGACAAGGCGATTCCCGACATGTCACACACAGTGGTCAACCTCACTGAACGACAATTGACCGAAGAGGAAGTGTCAGTCCTTCAAAAGGGAGGGAATTTCGCTATCATCCCGAGAACTATACCTATGGAGGACATCATTGCCAACACCGAAGCAGCCATTCGGACCCTTCCTTGTGAAAGGGCAGAGGAAATACGCACTGAAACAGCCAGGATACTGCGCCGAGCAAAACCACCAGCTTGCAACCTGAAGAAAGAAGAGGAACAAGCCATTAAGAATCTCAACGCCGACAAGAGTATATTGGTACTGCCTGCCGATAAGGGGAACGCGACCGTCGTAATGAAGACCGAAGATTATGAGCAAAAGATCCGAGACCTATTAGATCCGACGACGTACCGAAAACTAAGCGCAGATCCAACGCAGCGTATCACTCGGAATACGAATCGATTAATCAAGGCGTCTTCTCTGCCGGCGGACATACAGAGAAACCTGCGCAACACAGAAGCCCTACCACCTCGGCTGTATGGATTACCCAAGATCCATAAGAACAACGTTCCACTGAGACCGATCGTTAGCGCTCCTGGCTCACCAACGTATAAACTGGCGAAACACTTGGCCTCTCTGCTACAGCCACACGTGGGAAAGACCGACACATACATTAAGGACTCAGGACATTTCATTGAGAAGCTGAAGAAACTGAAACTTGCGCCAAACGACATCCTGGTCAGTTTTGATGTTGTTTCGTTATTTACGAAAGTGCCACTCAGCGACGCTCTGGAGTACATCGGTTCCATGTTCCCGCAAGACATCAAAAAGCTCTTCCATGCATGTCTCACCACGAGCTATTTCACGTGGAATGGCGATTTCTACGAACAGCTGGAAGGCGTCGCCATGGGTAGTCCTCTCAGTCCAGTGGTGGCCAACTTCTTCATGGAACAATTCGAAGCACAGGCACTGGACTCGGCGACTTGCAAACCTAAGGTGTGGTACAGGTACGTCGATGATACTTTCGTGGTGTGGAGCCATGGTGAAGAACAGCTCGGTGAATTCCTGAGACACTTGAACAGCCTCCATGCCAACATAACATTTACCATGGAGGTAGAAAAGGACAGGAAACTGCCATTTCTAGATGTGCTGGTCACAAGGGACGGCGAAAACCTGGGACACAGCGTGTATCGAAAACCGACACACACGGACCGATACCTCCACAAACTGTCAAACCACCACCCGAGCCAGAAAAGAGGCATGATTAGTACGCTCGTAACGAGAGCAGGACGAATATGTGAGCCTCAACACCTCAAACGAGAAATGCAACACCTGGAAACCGTTCTGAGGAGCAATGGGTACTCCACAAATTACATTAGAAGTGTAACAGAGCCAAACACTCGGCGAAGTAAGGAACCAGAAAAAGAAATGTCGGGTACGGCCTTTCTGCCATACATTCCCAGAGTGACGGACAGAATCGGCCGTATATTGCGCAAACACGGCGTAAAGACGATTTTCAAACCGACAAGGAAGATCAAAGAGTGTCTTAGATCGGCGAAGGAGAAAAGAGACCCACTTGCAATGTCGGGAATATACCGTATACCTTGCACATGCGGAAAAGTTTATGTCGGAATGACTGGACGATCCATTAACACCAGGATCAAAGAGCATAAGCGACATTGCAGGTTGGGGCAGGTGGAGAAATCGGCCGTGGCAGAACACGCACTGAATGAGACCGACCACGTAATAAAATTCGCCGACACGGAAGTTCTGGCTGTAGAGAAGCACTATCACACGCGCTTGTTCAGAGAAGCTGTAGAAATCCAAAAACACGCGAACAGTTTCAACAAGAAAGAGGAAAGCCTTAAGGTAAACGGATCCTGGCTTCCCGTACTGCAGCGAACGACCGTCGCAGGTAGCAAGAGGAGAACCGCACCGGAAATGACCGCGGAGAAGCCCTCGGACATTGGCGCGCCAGGTACATATAGTCTGCGGCCGCGAGCTCGCCTCCAGTTCACCACCGGCAATGGAGGGTGAAGCTTTGACAATGCCAGCCACTCGTGCTGGCGAAACGTCAGAAAAATC
The DNA here is from genome assembly GCF_023898315.1 of Schistocerca nitens. Taxonomy (NCBI): domain Eukaryota; kingdom Metazoa; phylum Arthropoda; class Insecta; order Orthoptera; family Acrididae; genus Schistocerca; species Schistocerca nitens. The sequence goes on from NC_064615.1 coordinate 714,326,794, forward strand.
ATTAGATGAACGTCGGCCGAAGAACCCGAGACAGAAGCCAACAGGCAGTTTGTCAAGATACAGCTATTCGGTCTCAGTTCGTACGTTGCGACTTAACCTTCTGGTGTGTTTGTTTTCTTGCAAAGGTCTGGAGTAATTGCACGATGGATTGATTACCAAACCAAGGCTACCGGAGATTGCTTAGCTGATCGTTGCTGGAGGTAATGTTCTGTTGAGGCCAAGGCGTTACACTAACCTTCTCTTCTGCTTCGTTGAACGGTTCTTCGACATCTGGAATCGTGATATGAGGAATTCGATAACACTGGTTTCCTCTGCCTACCCAGATGGAAACGCTTAGCGCATTTGATGCTCATGTGCGAGGATATCAGGTTGAGAATTCAAGGAAGACTAGAATCTCACGTCATATCTACCGGTAGCAAGTACTTTTTATTCTTTATTTGTTTATCAGGTTCCGTGGGATCGCACGAGTCAAAGCTACATGATTATGGAATGAGTCAGACCATAGTTCAGTTTGTAAACAAAGACTTAATGAAACGTGAAAAAACGCCAAGAAAATTCCTCTACATAATAGAAAGAGTGTGAGACAAGGAAATATTTTAGCTTGGATTCGAATACTTGGACTTAATCACTCAATTTTTTTGGCTCTATTGTAAGCCTGCTGAAAATGAAATCTGCGCTAGAGTCCTAATCTTTTTGTGCAATGCTTAAAAAAAGTGTCATCAAAATGCGTATCGTTTTTCCGTCTAGCGTTCATTGGACGAATGTAGCGGTTTTTTCCGAATGAGTTAGTATTCTTAACCAAAAATCCCACGATGTAATATATGTGCTGTAATAGAAGAATTGGAAAGGCAAGAAACCTGAAAAACGGGTGACACAAAGTTCGCGAATTGATACCGTAGTTCCTATGACCGTCATTATCAGGCTAAGAATATTCTTGGTAAGTTCCCAGAGTCTCCGTAATTTCTATATTCGTCTTCAGGACGTATTTTCAAAGCTTCGGTCTTATCGTTTCCGCCGGCGGGGGTGGCCGAGCGGTTGTAGGCCCTTCAGTCTGGAACCGCGCGACCGCTACGGTCGCAGGTTCGAATCCTGCCTCGGGCATGGATGTGTGTGATGTCCTTAGGTTAGCTAGGTTTAAGTAGTTCTAAATTCTAGGGGACTGATGACCTCAGATGTTAAATCCCATAGTGCTCAGAGTCATTTGAACCATTATCGTTTCCACTTCAATAGATCTGAATGTGGTGACGCAAGTGAAATACTCTGAACCTACATTGACCTTTGCACTGGGAACTAATTTATCTCCAGGAGCACTGCAGTTTTGTAAAGAAAAGAGCTTAGGAGAAAACTGCTGTATTTTAGCAACTTTGTTCCTTGAAGAGCAGCATCAGGGGGGCAGACATTTCAGATCTACTGCATACCGTTACGAGTGTTTACTTAACATCTTGACTTCTGCACAAGGAAATTGAAATGGCGTGGGAAGCTTAGAGTCACGAGCCAATCACGAGGAATTAAATTTCAATTTGTTCTTCCATTACCGGCTTGAGAATTTTTATTTCCATCTTAACACGGAGAAAAATCTTACAGAAAACATATAAAACGAATTCTTGCAGTGTACTGTTTATATAATTGTACGAAGATGGAGTAATTACTGCTAGTACACTCAAGAGTGCTAACAGGACTGCAGTATCATTGTCCTGTTGTTGAACAATGACACGCTCATGTATCTGATTGATTTATTTAGTAAATATATCAATAGTTATGTGCTGAGTGCCGGGAACCAGATACAATTACTTTCAAAATCTTTTATTTCAGTGCCGTAACCAGTTTCAGAGTACGATGCCCATCTTAAGATGCCTAACACATCCAATTACATTGATGTTTTCTTTGGCACCATGTCGTCTACTCCTCCACTGCACAAGAGTATTTGAATATTTAGAGCCATTTTATATTTGTTTCGTGAATAAAAACATGCTAATATGCCTGCATTTATTTAGATATAAGGTGAAACAATTGTGTACACTTATATATGTTCCAGTGGATGGTGATTTGTTTTGTTGCTTTCCTTATGGTTATGCAGGACGAGATATAAGCAGTTGCACTGCAAACAGCATAATATAAGTAAATAAATCACTGTGGCACACTGCATAACATTCTTAATGTCATTTTGAGCATCACATATGTGCTTTGATCTCACTGATTTTGTTTATAACGCAAAGAATATCCATTAAGCAGAGATGTAAAGATATTCAGTTCCTATTGAGAAAAGATGTAAACTAAGCAACGATGAGTGGGATATGTAAAATGCATCATGTTAATAACAGAAAAATGGCGCAGTGCTATATTTATTATGTATGCCGTTTGCAATGCAACTGCGTATACTTCATCCTGGATAACTAGGAGGATAAAAAAAAATCGTCATCCACTGAAACTTGCGTAAGTGTTCTAAATAATTGCAGGCATTTTAGCATGTTTTTATTAATGAAACAACTTATAAAGTGACCCTTAATACTTAAATATCCTTGTGCAGTGCAGGAACAGACGACATGATGCGAACAAAAGCGTCAATGTAATTGGAAATGTTAGACATCTGAAGATGGGGCGTTTCTAGGCGCTACAGTCCGGAACCGCGCGACCGCTACGGTCGCAGGTTCGAATCCTGCCTCGGGCATGGATGTGTGTGATGTCCTTACGTTAGTTAGGTTTAAGTAGTTCTAAGTTCTAGGGGACTGATGACCACAGCAGTTAAGTCCCATAGTGCTCAGAGCCATTTGAACCATTTTTGAAGATGGGGATGGTAGCCCGAAACCAGGTATAACATCAAAATTATACATTTTAAAAGAATTTGTGGCTGGTTGCGCTTTTCACCAGCAATCGTTAACGGACGCGCAGTTCACAAGATTCAACATGGATGAAATAGCATATCAGCAGTAGCTTTCAATACATGATGCGTTTGTGTTTTTTCTCCGTCTCGGAGAAATTTGGAAAGGATTGATCAAAACACTAATAAATCTGCTTAATATGAATTCTTTTTCTAAACGTTTTTTTCGTGTACTAGCCGTAAACTTTGAAGGCTTGTGTGCCGGAAGAAAATTCCAACTCTGAAGTAATCTAGAAGACAGCATTTAATAAAGTCTGCAATTTGTTTTTTTTTCGAAAAGCCGCTCTTCCTTCTGTGATATGCCAATTATTTTGAGCAACCAGCTACACTATTTCTTATTTTAATTCTTTTATTTTTCTGGTAATGATTACTGACACAGTGTCCGATTTTTATTGTAATGTAGACGAAACGCTACCTAACGTCTCTATGGAATTCATCCTGAAGTGAATAGGCCAGTATAATGATACTGTGATTAGAAACTTTTGGAACAGAATGTTCGTGTTAGTTTTTATCCAGAAACTTTGACCAGTGACATAGTAGTAATGGTTGACGTAACGTCGATTCTTGGTGCGTATTTTTAATTGTAGTTCTCCGTTGCATTATTCGTTATCTTATTTTCACTGGTTTTGAAATATGTTTTTTTTAGCTTACTGCGGTTTATGTTCCGTCGATAATTCTGAAATTTTGTAGAGTTTTCGGTCTTCTTTTGTTGAGGGATATCGAGGCAGTAGCCGGTCCTAGTCCTGCGTGTGATTTTGTTGATTTTATGATAGTGGGATTGCTGATTGGGAAGTGCCGTAAATGCGTTTGGCTATTCCGAAATTCGTTGAGAAGATGAGAAATCCGATTACGCCCAATTAGTTTCTTGAAAAAGTCTGGAATGTTGAAACTATGGTTTCTTATTTTACTTCTGATTCACTTGAACTACTGAGCAAAAGCATATTTTCGATTCTATCTTCCAATATTTTTCTTTCATTTTCTTACACCGTATCGTAATCTCCACTCAAGTTGTAGAACTTTTCTTACGAACCCGTTTCGCTGTCTTTACAATAAAGAATTTACAATTACTTTTACAATAACCGTTTCGATTTCTTCCTGATACAAATATTTGTAACTGTGTATGTACTTTCCTACTGAACAGATATAGTTTATTTTAAGATACTAGCTTCCTCTATTTCAACGGAATACCGCGATTATAAAACTTGTTATTCTTTTGTAATTTCGAAAATTTCCGTAACTGTAACTGACTGTTTCGCTTACGGTTCAACATATTTTCAAAGGTATGACGTACAATTGCGCCGTTGATTATATAAACTAGCGCCTATTCACCTTGTTCATTGCGTCACAGGTCAAAGCAGACACACTGCATCACAATCTCCACTGTATCCAGCATTTCTATAAACTTCGGGAAGCTCGAAGCTCCATCGAACGGGCTGGAAACATAGAAGAGTAGCAGTCTCAGTTTAATATCTGACTGGCTCTTTCCATTGTCATTAGCACTCTCATCAAACGCAAAGAGAGATGTCTCGGAATAATAGTGCAAATATCTGAAAATGTGAAAGTAGCACGAAAAACAAATACCTTCAGTTCCATGGAAACAATACGGTTTATTCCCACTTGGCCAAGTTTGTCAAAGTTTTGTTTCCGCGCCGAATTTTTCTCCAGCTAAGTAATAGCTCCCAGATCTGACATGAAACTGTCGCCGATCATTAGCACCAGCAGCGGTTGAATCACCATACGCTCGACTTTGAAAGTCACAACTACCTATTCGCCGTTACTACACCAAAGCTACCATCATTAAATTAAGTGCGCTTACGTTAAAATGATAAAGTGCGTTACGAAATTCTGAACTGCCGGTATCAGCCTAATTTCAGATAGCACTGGACCTGCCTTCTTCCCTCCTCGAAGAAAGAAGAAATGAAGATTATGATTTGAGGTCCCGTCCCGTCCTCGGAGCATGTGCTCGGATCAGAGGACGGACAGGAAAGGAAAGGGGCCGTCCCCAACTAAAGAAACCTTGCCGGCATTCGGATTTCGTGATTTAGGAAAACGATGGATCACCTAAAACTCGACTGCCGGACAGCGTTTGAACCGCCATTCTCACGAATCTCTCAACAAATTTCCGTGAGATACGTGGTTTCAGAAATTTAGAGCGGTTCTCGAGTTTTCTTAAGCAATAGGGTCCATCGCTAATGAGCGCTGCAGCTGCAGAATACTTGGCTCATTTCCCGAACACGGGAGTTTTTATTGCTTGCGCCAACTCTACAGCTAACAGCAACGCCACACTCTTGACCAGATTTGCCAAACCAAATACCAAAAATGTTTCCCCGACATCAGCTAAAACATTCTGGACACCCGTTGCATTTCTGAGTGCCACATAACGCTCGAATTCGGATGAAATCCGCCTGTTGCCCTAAGCCTGTCGGAATACGGTACCCCAGGTTCAGTGATGTTTGGAACATCGTCTGGAAATCCCGCTTGTCTTACGCCATATTCAGCAACTAACGTGGTTTGCCGCGCATCAGTGCATGTAAAATTGCCTCCAGACTGATATACAGGTCGAATAAAATCATCTGATAACTAACATCTATGGACATGGAAAGATACTCTACAATATTAGGGGTCAGAATAGGCAGCGTACGTATTTTGACGTCTTTTAGACTATCTTCAGCTGTCGTGAATTTCAACAGTGAATAGACGAGAGGCAAGTCGTTGAATTATAATTTTGTTTCTTCGCGAGTCCACAGCGTAGAAAAGTTTTGTAGGGAAAAAGATGAGCTGCAGTACATTGTAATATTCTTTATTATTTATGCAATGTGCCGATTTCTACATTTATATCATTTTCAAACACATGTGCAAAACCATCGTATGATTTATCATATATGACGTGGCATATACTGCAGTGACAAAATTCATGGGATAGCGATATTCACATATACAGATGGCGGTAGTGCCGCGTATTCAAGGTGTAAAAGGGCAATGCATTGGGGAAGCTGTCATTTGTACTCAGGTGATTCACGTGAAAAGATTTCCGACCTGGTTACGGCTGCACGACGAGAATTAACAGACTGTGAACGCGGAATGGTAGTTGGAGCTAGAGGCGTAGGACATTCCAGTGTCAAGAGTATGCAGGGAGTTCCAGATTTCAGACATTAGCTCTCACCACGTCAGTGGCCGACGACCCTCACTTAACAAACGATACCAGCGCCTCTCCTGGGCTCGTGACCATATCGGTTGGACTCTAGACGACAGGAATAGCGTGACCTGGTTAGATTAATCCGATTTCAGTTGGTAAGAGCTGTAGCGCAGACCGCACGAAGCCTTGGATCCAAGTTGTCAACAAGGCACTGTGCATGGTCGTGGTGGCTCCATTATGGTGTGGACAGTGTTTACTGCGAATGAAAAAAAAATGTGAAATCTTATGGGACTCAACTGCTAAGGTCATCAGTCCCTAAGCTTACACACTACTTAACCTAAATTATCCTAAGGACAAACACACACACCCATGCCCGAGGGAGGACTCGAACCTCCGCCGGGACCAGCCGCACAGTCCATGACTGCAGCGCCCGAGACCGCTCGGCTAATCCCGCGCGGCAATGCGAATGGACAGCGTCCTATGGTCCACCTGAACCGATCATTGACTGGAATGTTCGGCTACGTGGAGAGCATTTGCAGCCATTTATGAACTTCATGTTCCCTAACAACGATGGAATTTTTATGGAAAAGTGCCACGTCACCGGGCCACAATATTCACGATTGGTTTGAAAGACATTCTGAACAATTCGATCGAATGTTTTCGTTATTCCGATCACCGGACATGAATGCCATGGAACATTTACGGGACATAATTGAGAGGTCAGTCCGTGCAAAGAATTCCGTACCGGCAACACTTTCCCAATTATGGACTGCTATAGAGGCGGCATGGCTCAGTATTTCTGCAGGGACTTCCAATGACTTGTTGAGTCCATTTGAAATCGAGCTGATGAACTACGGCGGGCAAAAGGATGTCCGACACGATATTCGAAGGTATACCATAACTTTTGCCTCCGCAGTGTTTAAATCATATTGGTATTCCACATATGAGGCCACGCTGACATCATATACAACATTATATGTTGAGCTGTATTTTGAGTGGTTACTGATAACACTTATTATCATAATGTTTTGAACATGGCTGTGCTCAGCAACCGTAATAAATTACAATATTACAAACTTCCAGCCTACCGGTTGCAAACAGAATTTGAAATTCTTTAAGTAGTTTTCAACGCCAACTAGGGGCGCCTTCTTCGGAAGAAGCTGCTACATTACCTAACAATATCATAGGAAGGTACATTAATAACAGGTTGGCCTACCTGTTATAACTGTACCTTCCTGTGATATTGTTAGCTAAGGTAACAGCTTCTTCTGAAGAAGGCGCCCCTAGCTGGCGTTGAAAACTAGTTAAAGACTTTTAAACTGTGTTTCCAACCGGTTGGCTGGAAGTCTGTAATATTGTACTTATTATCACGTAGATTTGTATGGTTTTCGACCACATATAGTGTCTATGTACTATGTCAATATGGTTTCGTATGTGGAATAGTAATTTGATTTATATGCCGAGACAAATATGATAAATCATATGATGATTATCCATTCGTGCTTGAAATTGACATAAATGTCGAAACCAGACGATTATACGAATAATAAAGTTTATTATAGCGCACCACGGACTAGGTTTTCCTTTACAGAATGCATTAAATAACCCGACGTTTCAGTCATGGGCAAAAAGAAGAAACCATTCATACATGTATTCCAAAACCCACACTCTTGCTACGGAATCCAGACGAATCATTTTATCGCTGCTTACCTTGTTACGTACTAGCGAATTAGAATAGGCGCATGAACACGATGACTGGATGTCCGGACGACGGATAAAGATCACCTGAACTAATGATTCGCGATACGCGAGGGTCCACTCGCTGATCAAAAACACCCCGACACCTATTAGTGGAAATTAATATGGTATGTGTGGGTTCTTCGCCTCTATGATTGCTTGAAGTTTGTTGGAGACACTTTCAGTGAGCTGCATGAATGCTTGTGGAGGCATTGCAGCCTACTTTTTCTCAAGAGCCGAAATCGGGGAATGTAGTCACGTTGGAGGCTGTGGTCTGGAGCGATGTCAACGTTATAACTCACGCCAAAGGTGTTACTTTGGGTCCCGGTAGGGTCTCAGGGGACGGGAGTCTATTTCAGAAATGTTATTACCCACAAACCACTGCCTCAAAAATGCTGCTTTATACAGGGCGCATTGTCATCTGATAGTCATCATCTCCAAACTGTTCCTCAACTGTACATGGTACACGAAAACTCTAAAACGTATTCATATCCTTCCGCCTTTTCTGCTTTCTTACGTGCAATAAGGAGATAATACCCTAAACACGAAAAACGCACCTGTACCACTTCCTCCGTACTTCTCCGTTCCCACTACACTTGACGGCATGAAACGTTCTCCAGGCATTCGCCAAACCCAAAGCCTTTCGCCAGACCGCCACAGGGTATAGTGCGATTCATCACACCAAATCACTCGTTCCGAGGCGTCGGTCTTTGCAGCACCTAAAGCATCGCTTAGCATTGACTACAGAAACATATGGCTTATGAGGAGGTGCTCAGCCACTGTACACGATTCTTTTTAACTCCCTACGCACACACCTTATGCTAGTTGGACTGGTGGTAACACTTTGAAACTCTTGAGTGATTTCCTCCAGCGATTTCACGTGATTTTTTACAACCACTCCTCGCAATGTTCGACGGACCCTGTCCGTCAGTACACAACGTCGGACTGTTCTTGATTTACCTGTGTTTGTCCCTTCGTGGCCGGCTTCGGTGGTCTCGCGGTTCTAGGCGCTCAGTCCGAAACCGCGCGACTGCTACGGTCGCAGGTTCGAATCCTGCCTCGGGCATGGATGTTTGTGATGTCCTTAGGTTAGTTAGGTTTAAGCAGTTCTAAGTTCTAGGGGACTGATGACCACAGATGTTAAGTCCCATAGTGCTCAGACCCATTTGAACCATTTTTGTCGCTTCGCGCTTCCACTTCACGCTCACGTCACCAGCTGTCGACATGGATTGGTTTAGAGGGGCTACAGTGTCCTTCATGGGTTTGTTACTCAGGTGCCATGCAGTGACTAGTGCACGTTCGAAGTCACTCAGCTCTCCTCAGCGACCCATTCTGCTGTTACTGTTTCTCTACTAACAAATGGTTCAAATGGCTCTGAGCACTATGGGACTCAACTTCTGAGGTCATTAGTCCCTAGAACTCAGAACTAGTTAAACTTAACTAACCTAAGGAATCACACACATCCATGCCCGAGGCAGGATTCGAACCTGCGACCGTAGCGGTCTCGCGGTTCCAGACTGCAGCGCCTAGAACTGCACGGCCACTTCGACCGGCTCTCTACTAACAACACAACACTCTCCGCCTCCTTTTATACTGGCGCGTTCGTCTCTCGTGACATCCAGTGGTCAGTTTCGCATTACTCTGGGACTGTCCGGGTACTTTTGATTATATAGTATATACGAGTGCGTTGCAAACCACCTGAGGCAGTGTATGCCATTTGCCACCAGAACACCGGTCAGGTATCTCGTATCGAAATTCGATGCATTTATCTTCGATTCTCACTGGCAAACGGTACAGAAAATTCTTGTCAGATTATTTGTATTTGTTGGTTCGCCTACGACGACTTAGAGACGACTTGAGCATCACCAAGACGACGTATCATCTCCTAGCTCCAGAATTACACTGAGGTGTCAAAAGTCATGCGGCAGTGGTACGCACCTATACAGATGGCGGTAGTATCGCGTACACAAAGTACAAAAGGGCAATGCAGTGGCAGAGCTGTCATTTGTACTCTGGTGATTCGTGTGAAAAAGTTCCCGACGTGATTGTGCACGACGGGAATTAACAGACTTTGAACTCGGAATGGTAGATCGAGCTAGACGCATTTCGGAAATCGTGAGAGAATTCAGTATTCTGACACCACAGTGTCAAGAGTGTGCCGAGAATACCACATTTGAGGCATTACCCTTCACCGTGGAGAACGCGACGGCCTTTACTTACCGACCGAGAGCAGCGACGTTTGCTTATGTTAGTTGTCAGTGCTAACAGAAATGCAACACTGCGTGCAAAAAACCTCAGCAATCAATGTGAGAAGTACGACTAAAGTATCCGTTAGGACAGTGCTGCAAAATTTTGTGTTAATGGGCTGTGGCTGCAGACGACCGACGTGAGAGCCTTTGCTAACAGCACGACATCGCCCGCAGGCCTCTCCTGGGCTCGTGACCATACCGGTTGAACCCTAGACGACTGGGAAACCGTGACCTTGCCACATGAGTCCTGATTTCTGGTTTGTAAGAGCTGATGTTAGAGTGTGGCGCAGACCCCACGAAGCCATAGACCCAGGTTTTCAGCAAGGAACTGTCCAAGCTGCTGCTGGCTCCAAATGATGTGAGCTATGTTTACATGGAATGGACTGGGTCCTTTGGCGCAATTGAACCGACCAGTGACTGGAAATGGTTACGTTCTGCTACCTGGAGACCACATGCAGCCATTCAAGGGCTTCATGTTCCCAAACAACGATGGAATTTTTATCGTTAATGCGCCGTGTCGCTGGACCACAATTGTTCGTGTTTGGTTTGAAGAACATTCTGGACAATTAGAGCGAATGATTTGGCCACTCTGATCGCTCGACATGAATCCCATAGAACATTTATGGGACATAATCGAGGGATCAGATTGTGCACAAACTCCTGCACTAGCAACACTTTCGCAATTATGGACGGGTATGGGGGCAGTTTGGCTCAATACTTCCGCAGAGGACTTACAAAGAATTGTTGAATCCATGGCACATAGAGGCCCGACAGGGTATTAGTAGGCATCCCATGTCTTTCCTCACCTCAGTGCATGTCAGATTTGTTTAAGAAACACTCCAGAGTCATCAGGTTGTTTGGGCAGCGTGGTAAGTCGCCTGGCCTCAACTGTGTTAAGCAAATCTGGGTCGCCGTAGAGAGCGATAGACCTAGTTCCTGTCAGTCTACGTGACTTTACAGCAGGCGGCTGAGCGGCCTTTGATGAGGATACCTGCCAACAATTTGGTGAGTCGCGGACTCCGCGCCACGATTCGTCACCGGCGCCAAGAGGTCGAGACGGGATGCTACAGGCTAACTAGGTAGGTCTCTGTATTTTAATTCCTCATGGTCTTGCTTTCCGATACTTTCCTCGAGGCAAGCCTTGCGTTTGTGGAGGGTACACAGCTGACCTAGTTTCATAAAGCTTGCAGTTGAGATTTAGACACAGGCGCGCACTGGACCTGCTATCCTCGAGGCAAGCCTTGCAGTTGTGGAGGATACACAGCTGACCTAGTTTCATAAAGCTTGCAGTTGAGATTTAGACACAGGCGCACACTGCAGCTGCTATCCCGAAGCTACACGTGTGTCCGGAGCGAGCACGAGGAAACCGGCGGACTTCGTCTCCCGGCGAGCGTGTGTCGGCCAGGCCCAAGGCCGCGCTAAAGCGTCGCATCCTGCACGCGTCCCACTTCTGACCCACTCTGACGTCACGCGGGCACACGTGTCTGAGCGAGGCGTGCTGCGAACCTGCCTCATCAGCAAAACACACCATTTCTTAACACTGTCTCCTCCTACTCACTACGGTATTTACACGTATGTTATTTTATAGCTGATAATGGTGCCTGAAGGTGGCAGGGGTAAAATACGGGGAGCGAAAGTCTATTTACAATTTGTACAGAAACCAGATGGCAGTTACAAGAGTCGAGGGACATGAAAGGGAAGCAGTGGTTGGGAAGGGAGTGAGACAGGGTTGTAGCTTCTCCCCGATGTTATTCAATCTGTATATTGAGCAAGCAGTAAAAGAAACAAAAGAAAAATTCGGAGTAGGCATTAAAATCCATGGAGAAGAAATTAAAACTTTAAGGTTCGCTGATCACATTGTAATTCTGTCAGAGACAGAAAAGGACTTGGAAGAGCAGTTGAACGGAATGGACAGTGCCTTGAAAGGAGGGTATAAGATGAACGTCAACAAAAGCATCACGAGGATAATGGAATGTAGTCGAGTTAACTCGGGTGATGCTGAGGGAATTCGATTAGAAATGAGACAAGGAGTTTTGCTATTTGGGGAGCCAAATAACTGATGATGGTCGAAGTTGAGAGGATATAAAATGTAGACTGGCAATGGCAAGGAAAGCGTTTCCGAAGAAGAGAAATTTATTTACATCGAGTATAGATTTAAGTGTCAGGAAGTCGTTTCTGAAAGTATTTTTATGGAGTGTAGCCATGTATAGAAGTGAAACATAGACGATAACTAGTTTGGACAAGAAGAGAATAGAAGCTTTCGAAATGTGGTGCTACAGAAAAATGCTGAAGGTTATATTGGTAGATGACACAACTAATTAGGAAGTATTGAATAGAATTGGGGAGAAGAGGAGCTTGTGGCACAACTTGACTAGAAGAAGGGATCGGTTGGTAGGACATGTTCTGAGGAATCAAGGGATCACCAATTTAGTATTGGAGGGCAGCGTGGAGGATAAAAATCGTAGAGGGAGACCAAGAGATGAATACACTAAGCAGATTCAGAAGGTTGTAGGTTGCTGTAGGTACTGGGAGATGAAGCAGCTTGCACAGGATACAGTAGCATGGAGAGCTGCATCAAACCAGTCTAGGACTGAAGGCAACAACAACAACAACAACAACAATGGTGCCTGACGGGCTCAGATTTCGCACTCAACGTAAGCTGTGCACACATAATGCTGAGGTGATAAACTGAAACTAATAATATTGTAGGGGAATAAAACTGTACTCCCCGGATAGATGAAAGATCCCTTGAGTTTCCTTACAACAGGACAGAAAAGATTCTTTCTTAATTGTGGCGATATCTCTTTTCCTCCGTGAACTGTTTGTGATTTTTGTTAAACATAATTTTTGATAATAGATGATTCTGATGAATGAATGTAGAGTATAATGCTGCTCCTGTTTATATCACCTGATTCGTCATTTCTGGTACAAATTCCTTGGTCTATAATAAAAACTGAGTACATCATTTGTAAAATGTGAATCCTACTCGAGTATAAGGAATTGCACAATTTGTCACGACTGGCTATTAGTGGTAATAAAGCGATCATCATTCAGTTCGGTTTACGTGCTTTTTCAATCCGTATGATCTTATTAATTACAAAACTTTTGTTATTTTCAGAAACTACATTACACGCAGAGAACGGCTGCAGGCCTGACGTAGGCAAACAAGTTTGTTCTGCCCAAGACGGTGTGAGAATTTTAGTTAGCGAAGTGCAAGTAATGTTTTTTGTTTTTTCTGTTTTTTACAGTTGATCATATCTCCACTATGCAAAAGTATTTCAAGCTGTGTTCAAGTGTTAATTATAACAATTATGAAAGAATTTCTGATGAAATATGATGGTCCTCATGTTCACAGTTTGGAAATCATCTGTATCTGTATCTGAGTACAGTATTTTAATTGTCGTTTCACAACAATAGCAACCACGATATACCTATCTTTTATTAAGAGTTTGGTGTTTTCCCACAAAGAGAGAAAGAACTAACATCTGTGCGTTACTGGAAGACGGGAATTGTGTTGTGTTTACAATTCTTGGATTAAATTAATTGTTTTAGGCCTTTGGTATCAAGCAGTAGTTGTAAATAACCCCACAGTCTCCCCTTCACCGATGGAACTGCATAATTTAGGTACAGTGCCTACGAGACCTTTGTAAATATGGATCATGGACCAACTGGACATGGATAGAGACAATACATTATTTTCAGTTATATGTGTAAGGTCATCAGGCGTGGAATCTTTTCTAATTACTAAAATAAAGGTATAAGTGGACCAGTCTTCCACTGTGATATTAATATTTTACAAAGATGCTAAATAGTATCTCATTTAACCTGTTTTTTGAACAAACTAAAATGCTTGTAGACTATTATGTCACTCTGGCATACCAGTTTCTTGTGGTTGTTGTAGCAGACGGACGCATCTTTTTGTTCTGGCAGTAGATGACATCTTTTTATGTGAAAAGGCAGTTATCGTTCTTCAAATAAACAAGATGATTGTATGAAAGTTATCTCCAGGAGAGATCAGAGGCTGACTGGATGTTTAATGACAAGAAAAAAGTGACAATAACGAGACAAGAGGTAAAACTTTAATTAATTTCCACGGAAGTCCGATTTCCTTCATGAAGAATAGCAATCCAGATCCCCAGGCAACGGGATCATGAGATATTTGGCGACTGTGATAGGACGCTTGTCTTAAGGGGGATAGGACGTCAAACGGGCCGACTTGGAGAACGAGAGCACCACAGGACATTTGATTTTCTACTGTCTATACTTTTACAAATAAATTCATAAAACTTTGTCAGCATGACCAGGAAGGATTCAGACTCGTAGCAGTGGAAGTGCAAAAACATAGCAAAATAAATTTTTTTAGATATGTAATTTCATAATTTTTTCACTTACTGTTGGGTGCATTTGTTGCTATAGGTACATTTTGCTTCACAAGTAAGAGAGATTCTATGATGAATTTTGCACAGCATACAAACCATACTTACAGGTGTATGACACTCTAGAATTTTCCAAATCTATTAAAAACTGTGGTAAAAATTGAGATAATTAACTACAAATTTTTTTTCTAAACACAAAGTTTAAACGTAACAGCTCATTCGTTTTTTCATAAATTAAATAGATTCTAGAGTTTCAGACACCTGTAAGTATGGTTTGTATGCTGTGCAAAATTCATCGAACAGTCTCTCTTACTTATGAAGAAAAGTGTACCTATAGCAACAAATGCAGCCAATAGTAAGTCAAAAAATGACGAAATTTCACATGTAAAAAAATTATTTTGTTATGTTTTTGAACTTCCGCTGCTACGAGTGTGAATCCTGAATCCTTCATGGTAATGCTGACAAAAGTTTTATGAATTTACTTGTAAAAGTATAGACAGTGGAAATTAAAATGTCCTGTGGTGCGTCTCCTGCTCCAAGTCGGCCCGTTTGACGTCCTACCCCCCTTAACAGCGATAGTACGGTATTTTCATTCGGACTGTTGTAATTTCTACAGATTTATCGGCTCCTAGACATATGATTGTAGGCAGTATAGCTTTCTGGGCTACCAGTTTTATCGCAGAGGCACTGATGCGCACAGTGTCGAGTCTAGCAGACTGCAGCGTTTTAACACTGCGCCGTATCTCGCTCGGTAACTGAGGCTGCAGTTAAAACGTGTGAATTAGTGTAACGGCGGGTTCGCAGTGTGGGGAAGGAGATGAGGGGTGAGGACAGGAGAGGGGGGAGAGGGGAGCGGGGAGGGCGAGTTGGCGGCGGTCCGGGGCCGACTGCCGGCCTCTGGCACGCGCCACCACCGCGGGATGGCGGCCGGCGTGATTGGCGGCCACTCATTCCGCTAACGACCGGTCCGCCGGCCTCAATGGGGATTTATTGGCGGAACGCGACTCCGCGGTCCGACCCTTTCTCACGGCTCGTCGAGAATCTGAGCCGCCGCTTCCTGTCCGCCCCAACGGCTCCGGTGTGCGGACATTTGCCACTCCGGACATTTGCCACGATTTTACCTGCTCCGAAGGGTTGGGTCCCTTGTCTCCCCCTCCTCCTCCTCCTCCTCCTCCTCCTCCTCCCCATCGCTTACTGAGCCTTTCCGCTGGTTTACTTAACATAGAACCAGAATCTCTTTGGATTTTCCGCCACATTTCTAGAGAGAGTCTCGTTGTAGAAACTATTAAATGCTTCTCGCATTGAAATCCGCACCAAATTTCGAGCCTCAGAAAAACTTCGCCAATCTTGGAAATTTTGCGTTCGCCTAAATTATACTTGCCTTTTTCGGTGCTCCTGCAGCAGCTTTGTGTCATGTTCCCTGTACCATGGGGGATCAGTTCCATCTCTTATTAATTTATTTGGTACGATACTATTTCTTTGAACTTAAGCCACACATGGTCTTCACTTACATAGTTTGGAAGGATTGGAGACTGTCTCTTAGAAAGACGTCAACCGAATTTGTAGTTGCTTTTATAAATAGATATATTTCGCGTTTAGTTTTGGTGAATTTCTTTATTACGGAATTGAGCCTGGCTACGACTGTGTGTTCACTAATCCCTGTATGTCGTGATGCTCAGGATTATTTGTGGCTAAGAGGTCAGGTGCGTTTTCGTAACCTGAATGGCCTCGTGAACTAATTCTTCAAAATAATTTAAAAAAAGCAGTTAGAACAATTACGGAAGTTGTTTCCTATCTACAATCGGATCTGAAAATGTATTTTTGTCAGCCGGCCGATGTGGCCGTGCGGTTCTAGGTGCTTCAGTTTGGAACCGCGTGACCGCTACGGTCGCTGGTTCGAATCCTGCCTCGGGCATGGATGTGTGTGATGTCCTTAGGTTAGTTAGGTTTAAGTAGTTCTAAGTTCTAGGGGACTGATGACCTCAGCAGTTAAGTCCCATAGTGCTCAGAGCCATTTTTGTATTTTTGTCAACATACGGAAGGTAGACTGAAATCACTGCCAACTATAATTGTATGAGTAGGGTACCTATTTGTGATGAGACTCAAGTTTTCTTTGAACTGTTCAGCAACTGTTTCATCTGAAACTGGGGGTCGGTAAAAGGAGCCAGTTACTAATTTATTCTAGTTGTCGATTATAACCTCTGTCCATACTAAGCCACAGGAACTAAATGCTTCAATGACGATTGTGAGCTGGAACATAAATTACATTTTTTTTGCTTAAGTTGTACTTCTTGCTTTTGTTGTAGTGCAGATCATTACAATTACGGCTTTTCCCTCCAAAACCTAGGATGCCTCCTCTGTGACCCTGTAAATACTAGAGCTAAACAATGTAGAACAACCACGTACGTTACAAGCATACATTCGCATTCTCTTTACATCGTTCCTTTCTTGTTGCTCCCATGGCGATGGACTGTTTCTATCGCAATCAGTAAGCGTGAAAGGAAGCTACCGTACAGACAGAGGAATCTATACTTATACTTGGCAGAACTAATTACGTACTGACATAATCATCGGTATTGCTTTCATTTCCCAAAAGTTATAAATATTTCGATTTCGGAAAAGAAGCTCAGTGTTTGGCCAAGATGTCGAAGAAGAAGGTCCCTTACGTACTGGTTGTATCGAGTAAGATGTGGAGACGGCGGTTTGAAAGCGGACAGAAGTAGTACGAGGAAGAGCGTCCCTTCTCTGAGGGATCGCTACCTGGCGAAGAGGCAAGTGTGGCAAATATCCGGCGTGGCAAATGTCCGGCATTCTCGGATCCTCCCACAATTCCCGCAACTGCCGCGCTTCAATGAGCAGTTTAGCCAAATGATGGCTTATACTGGGTGACGGAAACTGAAGTCGAAATCCACCAGCTCTAATAAGCTCAACGGACAAAATATTAGGCACCCCGTTAAACGGGCACACTGGTTGCTTTGGGGTCCTGTAGAAATGTATTGTTTAACAGGCGGTTACGTGAAACTTCGCCGCCGACACAAATCGCGATAGTGAATTAGTGTATATGTGCCAGTCAGTTGTAAGGAATCATCGCATCAGGATAAGCCAGTGTGGATACGTGATACAAAGACACAATGGTGCTATCTTGTTTGGACGTGCCCATGTCCACACCGGAAGCAACGTTGCCCAATTTGATGTTGTATCAGAGCGACAACTGCTCACATAAAGCTGCATCTTGAATGGGCCAAACAACGCAGAAACTGGGCTATTGACTGGAGGCTTGTAGAGCAGTCCTACGAGGCGTGCTTTTTCTGCTTCGAAAATGGTACGAGGCGTCCATTGCACCGATGCTCCGTGTGGAGTGTAGCCCCGGGTATGTGGAGGTTATAGTTCAGATAGGACGTCATTGTATGGCGCTTTTGGGTGACGTTTTTCGTACCACTACTTATTCACTTTACCGTGCTCAACTAAGATACGTGTTTCAACATTCTCGGTGACTGTTCCCCTTTCTTCTACACCTTCACGGTGGGAATGCTGGGGACACTGTCTTCCAAGACGACGACACCCATGTGCACACGCTTGTGTGCAGTGTACGGCATTTGGTCTAGGTTAGCAAATGCCGAACTAGGTTGGTGAGAATTCCTTGTCTTGGCGTAGTGGAACCTCTCTGGTTCAGATTCGTTTATATGGGATAACGAGTGAGCTTTGGGGGAAGAAGAAAGTTGGCAACAGAGGAAAATAAGCTTTTACAGAATAATCAACTCAGATTCAGGAAAAAATATCACTCGTGTGAAACGCAGCTTACTTTATTCATACTAGATATCTTCAAGCAGTTTATTCAGATGAACAGGTAGATTCCATCTTCCTAGATTTTCGAAAGGCGTTCACTGCTACACCATTTCGTCGATTTTTACCCAAGTTAGAATAGTAGTATCCTCGTAGATCGGTCATTGACAGATGAATATTTGTGAAATAAAAGTAATTCCATTGCACTGCACGGCGAATGCTCAATAGAAAAGGAAGAAATATTGGATGTTCCCCACGGAAGCATAATATGACCGGAAATGTTCTCAGTGTACAAAAACAACATATCAGATGGGATGAACAGCGCTATACGAGTGTTCACTGTGGACGTTGCTGTCTACAGGGAAATACCGTCAATGTGCTATCGTAAAGAAATGCCTAAAGACTCGGACAAAATTTCTGCAGATGTAGTGAATGGTAGCGCTCTTTAAATGTTAGTAAAAGCAAGATACTGGCAATAACAAAGAGAAGGAATTGTAAGCATTCATTTACGAGACCGCTGGTGGACATCAGCGCACCTCATATCGTCTAAGTGTAAGAAGAGATATGAAATGAGGAAATCAGGTGAAATCAGTATGAGAGAAGGTGAATGGAAAACTTTTATTTGTTTGAAGGGGTGTGTAAAGCACTGCGCCTCTATAAAGCAAAAGTGTGTACAACACAAACGTGCCACTAATTCTAGAGTACTGATACAGCGTTTGGAGTCATTGTCAAGTAGGCATGATAGCAGACGTCGAGCCAATTTAGGGACGCGCTGCTAGGAGAGTAACACTCGGTATAGTCATTGAAAAGAAGAAGAAGTTAAATCGAAATCCTCGGAAGAAACACGATGTAGTTCTTCAGAAACTGTGTTTGGTAAAGTTAAAAAAATCTGTATTTGAGGAAGACTGTGCGAATGTTATGCTACAACCATCGTATACGCTGTCTGACCAAAGGTATCCGCACACCTATTGGTGGACAGTAATATGGGATGTGTCGCTCTTGGTCTTTATAATGGCTGGTGCTCTGCTGCGGACTCTTTGAGTGAGATGTCTTAATGTCTGTCGAGGAGTGGCGGTCCATTCTTCCTCAGTAGCTGAAACCAGAGAAGGTAATGCTTTGCTTTTGTTTATGTTCATCTTATTTTTTCCTTTCAAGACACTGTCCATTCCGTTCAGCTGCTCTTCCAATTCCTTTACCGTCTGACAAAATTACAATGTCATCAGCAAACCGTAAAGTTTTTGTTTCTTCGTAGGATCATATAGACAGCCATTTCTCCCTCACTATGTCTGCCGTGGAATAGGAGAGAACACTGATAGTACTGGATCGTAGTACTCTTTGCCAGACCCTTCAAAGTAGGTTCAGCAACATATAGGTAGATGTAGATACAAACTGCCTGCCAGACTCAGATGCGATTATATCTGTCCACGTCCATGCTCAGCGCACAACTTCAGCTTGTAATATACAGGGTGTAACTGGGACCCCCCCAGGCACTCGGGACAAACGCTGAAGGAAAAGAAGAAGATGCATCAGTGTGATGGTTGTATTTTTCTCTCGGTCGAACAGTCTTCCCACAAACACGTCGCATAATTTATTACCTGATGTTTCGTGCACTGTCGTAACTGAACCACAAAGTGGACTGTGCCAGTCAGTAGAGACTACGCCCACACCTGCTGCAACATGTACTTGAAGGTACTATTCAACCTTCAAACGTACAACTTGTAAAGCTATGATTATTAGTCTGCAAATGGCGTAAATACTGATGAAATGTTCTTCAGTATACCGTCCTTTGTCATCAATTGAAATATTGGCACTTACCTATTACACCCTGTAAAACAATAAAAAACTATTTAAAAGAGTAAAGCAATCAGACCGGTAACTTTTTAATATTATTTGCGCCAAGATGTGATTCATGCATTCATCTAGCTTCAGTTCTCTTAATACAGCTACATATTTATTGTGATTACGAGCATGTCGACTGCATTTTAAGTGCAGCAGCTGTCCTATGCGAAATAACAATCAGCTTTTAATCACCATGTTTTCCGAGTGGGTTAAGGTACTATACTTTCCCATGAACTTTCAATTACTTCCAGTTTCCATCCAGTAGAGTCTTAGTTCAAAATTATGTACAAATAATGTATAGCTTTACACACGCTGATACACAATTGCAATGCAGCTTTCACCATGTGACTGACTTTTCCGTTTGATTGTGTCGGGAGAAACACCTAACGTCAAGTACAATACTAAACCTCAGAACATCCAAATTGGAAGAACCAAAGACAAGATAAGTTTAAATTGTCTGGGATTTGCTGATGACCTTGCTCTCTTGTGCAACAGTATTCAAGAAACCAAACAACAAGTTATATCACTACAGGAAATAGCACAGAAAATTGGTCTTGGAATATCATGTTAACTGACCCACCACTCATAAACAAAATTGCCATAGGAATCCAAGAAATCAAAACTGTAGATACATTTAAATATCTGGGAGAAATCATAACACATAACCTCCATGAAAAGGCAACATGGCATAAAATAATAAACAAATTGACTACAGCACAAAATATCACCAAGAACGCCTACAACAAAAAGAGCCTGTCACTAGCAACAAAATTAAAACACTACAAAATAGCCACTCAATCAGAAATAACATACGCAAGTGAAACCATCTTCAAAACGACTAACACTGCACAAACAGACAAAATACTCAAAATAGAGAGAAGAATCGTCAGAATGTGCATCAACAAATCGTACCAGAAAGATAGACACTAGAGAGTGGCTACAAAAGAAACAGTCTACAATAAAATAGAACCGGTAATGAGTATAATCAGGAAGAAACGCATTTCATTTTTCGGACATCTAATCAGAACACCAGATAACAGGATCGTCAGGAGAATAATAGAAAAATTGTGGAATAGTAAGTGCAACATTAAGTGGAGTACAGAAATCAAGGAAGATATGGATGAGCTACAGATTACCTTGGAAGACTTAAGAAACAAAACAGATAAAATCAGGAAACTCTAGTGGCCGAGAGTTTCTAGGCGCTACAGGCTGGAACCGCGCGACCGCTACGGTCGCAGGTTCGAATCCTGCCTCGGGCATGAATGTGTGTGATGTCCTTAGGTTAGTTAGGTTAAAGTAGTTCTAAGTTCTAGGGGACTGATGACCTCAGCAGTTAAGTCCCATAGTGCTCAGAGCCATTTGAACCATTTTGAACCAGGAAACTCACAGACAAACCAACCAGACTGCAAACGTGAATCAACAAACTGACAATAGGAAGGGTGATTTCCGATGAAGAAAGAAGGATGAGATCCGAAAGAATGAAGAAGTACTGGCCTGATAGGAAACAGAAAAATTCTTTGTATAAAGTTTGCTAGAGTGGTCCAATGAATGCCATAAAATGTAATAATAATAATAATAACATGCCCATACTTACGTTAAGCCTATTGAACATCACCAAAATTCGTGATCATGCAAATAAGGTAAGTAAATCTTAGACTTTTACTTTGACTTAAATACACTCTATGTGAGTCTCGTTTGTAATACAAGATACTTCCAAAGGAAGTCAGTGGCCACAGAGAAGAGAAGGAATCCGCAATGTGCGATTGTAATGAACTTCTGAAGCCTGGTACCGAATTCGAACATCCAATGCTAAAACTGCAAAGCGATACGAAATAGAACTAAAGCGTGAAATCTGTAGTGCGAGAAGAATAGAAGATTCGTTGGGAGAATTGTGAGACGATGCCGTGCATATGTAATTTAAGCAAAAATTGAGATATGTGCCACCTAATGCCCCATTGTGTGGCGTCGCTACCAAATGAGTGCTATAGCGGGCGTTGAAGTAATTCGTATAAGTACAGCTAGAATTAAATCAAATCGGTGTACCGGACGTACAAATGTAACATAGATGTACAAGGAACTTAAATGGGAACCTTCCGAATAAAAACTGTGTGGTTCTCACGAAACACTTCTGCTCCAATATAGAAAATCGCCATTAGAGATAAACTGCGTGAGAATTTTACTTCATCCAGTGCACGTCTCGTGTGGGGTCATTAGAGTAAGATGAGAGAAATAATGGCGCACGCAGAAGTATAGAGTGATCTTTCCTCTGCTTCCTAAATTCATGAATTAGGAGTATTAAGGACAAAACTGAGATAAAGTACCCTTCGTACTGCATTAGGGGGTGCGTATGTAGATCTAGCTATTAGCTATAATGGTACTCTTGCCATGTCTTCTCATACTGGATTGGTGTGATCTGTTAGATGACTGTCGTAGTACGCTTAATTTCTACAGTCGTTGCAGAAAGTGGGGAGATGCAAACCTTATTCGAGATCGCACCTCATAAGAAAAAATCACGCTCCGAGCGTGTACATACTTCTCTATATTTGTATGCTATTATGGCGGAGATCTCTATTATAGTAAAATGAATTCCTATTCCTACCGTCCATTATGAATTATAGCTTTTGCTAAAGCTCCAAAATTTCCCAGTGCCGGTGAAAGTTTTCTTGGACATAAAAAGATGAAGCCAGATAAACTACTTCTGCTTTTGAACTATAACGTTAAATGACAGTGTGGTTTCGTTTTCTCATATCTAGACTTTGTGACTAATAACTTTTCCAAGTAAGTGAAATCTTATGCCGTAACTCACTAATTTCATTTTCTTAATTGCCGGATGAGAATTCAGTTACTTTGATGACTCACTATAATTCGTCCTGCCAAGCCCTTGTCATGCTTTTAGCAATAATCTTAAAAATCGTTTGGAATGTCTGCCTCTTCGTGCGGTCATTGGACTCTAATTTGTATACGAGTTGCAATTTCCACGGGATCTACAGAAGTCACTTCTGTAGAACTTTGTTCACTGTTGATGTAGGCATGCCCACTGTAGGCGTGAGTACCCTAATAAAATAGTTCAATAATAATAAAAACTCTTTTGATTGTGTGGTAAAGAACTATTGTATCCATACTGGTCTTGTTTGTGAATCGTCTCTTGTAATTAATTTCTTTAGCGCCATTATTAAATAAAGGCAACGTATCTTGAACACCTCGTGCACTTCATGATATTTGAAGTACTTTCCACGTCACAGTCTAACGCTGAAGTTATATCAGACGTCCACCACCTGTTATCTTACTCTGTATTCCAACACACTCAATTCGGCACCCCTCCCCTCTCCCATTATCCTTCTTACTGTATTCACCAGTTCCACCCATAGTACCTGATTTATTAAGATAATGGTAATCAAATGAAGGACACGATAGTTCAGTAGAAGATAGAACTGAACGACAATAGACAACATAAATATTATTGATAATTTCTCTCAACAAAAAGACATTATCAAATACTGCTATATTAAGCAGACTGCTACTGATCAGAGAAGAAAGATATATTATATCGAATTTCTAGAACACTGCCTCACTGAGCATGCACAGGTAACACAGTCAGAATGTTATGCAGGCTGCATAACCTCGACTGAGCAGGCGAGAAGGTTACGTTGCTTCCTCAGTCAAATGGACGCTGGATAAGGAGTGACCCACACGAGCAATCACGCGAGTACATAAACGTTTTGCGTTTGTAAATGTAGCTTACGTTGCTCCACTTTTGCTTTCATAATTTGAAAGTCAGCATCAATAAACGGGATTCTTAAATTGGTGCGCGGATAAGGATGGTATGACTCAAAATGGAAATGAAATGCTGAATTATTAAACTGTTAAATGATTATGTGAAGCAAAATAGCGTTGCCCCCTCTTTCACACATTGTTTGAACCGAAACCACTTGTGAAGAGGGACACAAGATGATATTCATAAAAAACCGAAGAGGTTGTTCGCAGAAAGAAACAATGTAATTAAAATACAATGCAAAAATTAAATTGTAAACGAAGGTTTTCTGGGAGGAACTAAGGCAAGACTCTGAAAAAGTTTCGTCGGTGACGAAGACATTTGTGAATCAGGAACAGTTAAATGTGAGATAAAGTTATAGATTATAGACACTTCAAAAGTACGTAGTTAATTACGGAATTAATTAGCAAGTAATCAGCTGAACAAATGACTGATGACTGTCTTTCATTATGACAGTGTAGCACGAAAGATTGAGATTGTGGATTGAGTAGTAATAATACGTACGTTTTCAGTAATAAATTTTCACTTTTGTCAACACTTTCACTTCATGGTTGCTTCCAGCCAAATAAAATCACTCATAGATGCACGATAAAGTAATCTGTTATTGAGGTTCTCAGCTTCCATCGATGCATTTGAGTTTAGGTACAAGATGTAGAAAATAATAAAAGAATATTGCAATTTTCTAAAGTTGTTGGTCGAGATAACTCCAAGAAAGCATATTTCATGTATGAAAGAGAGAATTCAAAATGTTGTTATCAAAATCCATCTTGAATATTATTGGGAAGAAAGGAATCAAGTTATTTTGGATCCACAACAATCGTTGACGTAAATCTAAACCACGAAACTAGATACTACTGCAACTGAAAGTCACTTTTACATTTTTCATTAACCCTGTCACCAAGTGAAAGTTTTTTTATATCAATACAAAATTTTATATTAATTTCCGACCACCAGCTCCTTATCTCAAAGTATTCGGTTTAGAACCCTCTACTGTTGGCATGATTTTGATTCTCAAGGTTTGGAACACCATCTGTGTGTTAAACCACACCGCTACGAACGCAGTCTGGCAGCGTCCTTGTGATGAGAGGTACAGCAGACAAACATTAAGTTTTATGGTTTGGGGAATAATGGATAAAGAAACCATGTCGACGCTTCGAATTATGGATAATAAATTCGGAAGGTTTTATAGCCCAAAGTACTGCAGGTTCTTATGGCAGCTTTTGAGTAGTCGTATCGCTGCCCGAATCAATGCTGTGCTCCATCTGCTGGCACAAATGTAATTGCTGAAGACAGCAGTTATGGTTATAAAACAGTGAGTGTACTGATGGTGACCGGATGTACTAACGGTTATTGTGTCATGAACAATAATATCGCTTGAAAACGATCACCGTCAAATTATAGGCTTGATAGTGAAATACTAGATGTATATGAGACCCGACTGAAGTATGTATATGGCCAACTATATAAATATTATTGACTTTCAATATGTGTGCCTTTAGGAGACTAAGGATCACACAAAGAAGAGGGTTTGGTGAGACATGAGAATCTGCGGACTTTATATTTAGCGAAAACGGTCAGTCAAAGGAAAAGTATACATTAAATGACATTTCATAGATGGCTTATCATCAGACTACATGCAGACTACATCCACTTGTCTCAAGGCAGTTATGGGAACTCCTACGAACAGGAACTCTATGTCACGCAGTTATTATGTACCATGAATATCAGGACGCAAAATAAATGTACAGTATACAGGGTCGTCCATTGATCGTGATCGGGCCAAATATTTCACGAAATAAGCTTCAAACGAAAAAACTACAAAGTACGAAACTTGTCTAGCTTGAAGGGGGAAACCAGATGGCGCTATGGTTGGCCCGCTAGATGGCGCTGCCATAGATCAAAGGGATATCAACTGCGATTTTTTTAAAAATAGGGACCCCCATTTTTTATTACATATTCGTGTACTACGTAAAGAAATATGAATGTTTTAGTTGGACCACTTTTTTCGCTTTGTGATAGATGGCGCTGTAATAGTCACAAACATGTGGCTCACAGTTTTAGACGAACAGTTGGTAACAGGTAGGTTTTTTAAATTAAAATACAGAACGTAGGTACGTTTGAACATTTTATTTCGGTTGTTCCAATGTGATACATGTACCTTTGTGAACGTATCATTTCTGAGAACTCATGTCGTTACAGCGTGATTACCTATAATACCACATTAATGCAATAAATGCTCAAAATGATGTCAGTCAACCTCAATGCATTTGGCAATACGTGTAACGACATTCGTCTCAACAGCGAGTAGTTCGCCTTCCGTAATGTTCGCACATGCATTGACGATGCTCTGACGCATGTTGTCAGGCGTTGTCGGTGGATCACGATAGCAAATATCCTTCAACTTTCCCCATAGAGAGAAATCCGGGGACTCAGATCCGGTGAACGTGCGGGCCATGGTATGGTGCTTCGACGACCAATCCATCTGTTATGAAATATGCTATTCAATACCGCTTCAACCGCACGAGAGCTATGTGCCGGACATCCATCATGTTGGAAGTACATCGCCATTCTGTCATGCAGTGAAACATCTTGTAGAAACATCGATAGAACATTACGTAGGAAATCAGCATACATTGCACCATTTAGATTGCCATCGATAAAATTGGGACCAATTATCTTTCCTCTCATAGTGCCGCACCATACATTAACCCGCCAAGGTCGCAGCCATCGTGGATTTTCCGTTGCACAATAGTGCATATTATACCGGTTTAGGTTACCGCTGTTGGTGAATGACGCTTCGTCGCTAAGTAAAACGCGTACAAAAAACCTGTCATCGTCCCATAATTTCTCACACGACGTTCAAAGTCGTCGCCATGCAATTCCTGGTGCATAGAAACATGGTACGGGTGCAATCGATGTTGATGTAGCATTCTCAACACCGACGCTTTTGAGATTCCCGATTCTCGCGCAATTTGTCTGCTACTGATGTGCAGTTTAGTCACGACAGCAGCTAAACCCCCTACTTGGGCATCATTATTTGTTGCAGGTCGTGGTTGACGTTTCACGTGTGGCTGAACTCTTCCTGTTTCCTTAAATAACGTAACTATCCGGCGAACGGTCCGGACACTTGGATGATGTCCAGGATACCAAGCAGCATACGTAGCATACACCCGTTGGCATTTTGATCACAATAGCCATACATCAACACGATATCGACCTTTTCCGCAATTGGTGAACGGTCCATTTTAACACGGGTAATGTATGACGAAGCAAATACCGTCCGCACTGGCGGAGTGTTACGTGATACCACGTACTTATACGTTTGTGACTATTACAGCGCCGGTATGAAACTTCCTGGCAGATTAAAACTGTGTGCCGGACCGAGACTCGAACTCGGGACCTTGGCCTTTCGCGGCCTGCTGCTCTACCAACTGAGCTACCCAAGCACGTCTCACGCCCCGTCCTCACAGCTTTACGTCCGCCAGTACCTCGTTTCCTACCTTCCAAACTTGCCCGCGAAAGGCAAAGGTCCAGAGTTCGAGTCTCGGTGCCGCACACAGTTTTAATCTGCCAGAAAGTTTCATATCAGCGCACACTCCGCTGTAGAGTGAAAATCTCATTCAATTAGAGCGCCATCTATCACAAAGCGAAAAAAGTGGATCAACAAAAACATTCATATATCTTTACGTACTACACGAATATGTAATAAAAAATGGGGGTTCATATTGAAAAAAAAAACGCAGTTGATATCCGTTTGACCTATGGCAGCGCCATCTAGCGGGCCAAACACAGCGCCATCTGGTTTCCCCCTTCAAGCTAGACGAGTTTCGTTCTTTGTAGTTTTTTCGTTTGATGCTTATTTCGTGAGATGTTTGGCCCGGTCACTATCAATGGACCACCCTGTATGCATCATGTGTTGCCTATAGTCCAGTTATCTGCTCCCTGTGAAAGGTGGTAAGTGAAGCAAAAATAAAGTTACTGATTAACTTCTAAAATATTTCTTTACGTATCCTTTACATTTTCTTGTCAAAAATCGTTATATCAATTTACTGGGTTGGCTAGTAGACTCTACTAGTTCGGTGAGATCTCATCGTCACAGGGCTGGCGAATACTAGCGTCATTGGAAATTGTCAGGTATCATTTTGTCTCTAATGAAAGTTGTTCACAAGAAGCTTGATCCAAAGACTTTGACAGATCCTGAATATATACTGCGAACTTTATTTATCAGGTGAGTTGATTGCAGAAGATCAGTTTGTAATTAGAAAACATCAATGGCTAATTGTAAGTAACAAATGACTATAGACTGGACGGTGCAGCCTCGATTTCACGTATGTTGTCTCTGGTCTCAATACATGCAATTTTACCACAGTCGATGAGAATGAACCTTTGACATGAGTCAATTACAGGAATGCATGCTGTTGGTGGACCACATGGCTGAGTGTGCCATGGTAGATCAGGTATGAGGACATTACAGCCACTGGCCACAGCAATCATCATCGTACGTGCAACCACCCACATTTCAGCCCTGCAGGTTACGAACTCCTCATGCTATATTTCAACAGGTCAGTGTGGTGATGAACGGCAGTCTACACGTTAATCTGCTACGCCGCCGGTCGAACATTTCTGGGTTATGTTATTTGTCGGCAACTAGTTCACAATGCTTTTGCAGCAACCACTGACAAATGCCTTGTGAACTATCGTCAAACTATATGGATACTGTTTCGCCAGTACCGTATCGAATCTTTCTCTCTCTCTCTCTCTCTCTCTCTCTCTCTCTTTCTCTCACTGGTTCTACACGACGACGCTTAGAGGCGCTGATCGAAACACGTGGAAGCTTCAACCCAGTCCCGTTATCCTACTCAACTGTACATCGCCACGTATTACAATTCATACATTTTGTTTCGGTCTTTTTTTCTGCAGAAATTTACACGTGTATTATTGTATTATGGAATTCCACTTTAAAACAAGGAGCCTCGCAAGCCTGCTGCAGTATGGGAGGCCGCAGAGCAATCACAGACACAGGCGGCACACAGTGGAGGCCCGCTTAAAGTGGTGACTCACTGCACGCAACACGGGACAGACCAGACCAGACGGTGGAATATTGCGTGGGCTGCACTCAGGACGTGCCACCGGCAGTTTGCTGACCTTAACGAGCGTCAACTCCCCAAACGACGTTGCATTTATTCCTTACGTGCCCTAGTTTCTTTCGTTCATCTTTGATGTTAGTCATCCCGAAAAGTCACACGGAATGGAAACATGTTAGCTAACACCATTCCAGCGTATTTTGCTCCATCGTATCTAGATAGTAAACTCAGGCACAAGGAAAAAGCTGTGGTAAATAAATATAATGAAGCGGGTGTACACTGCATTACATGCAGTGATTGCCCTAAGGTCATTTTGCAGATTTCAAGAACACCTTAACTAACCGCAGATCTGCATTAACAACGCACTTACGCGAAGTGGGACACAGCATCAGAAGCCCTTCATAAACTCTGAAAATACTAGAAAAAAAAGAAGAAAGAAAAGCTACGTATTGAATATATTGGAGGAAGCAGACACATAGGGTGATTGTAATTAAAGTTAAACTTTCAAACCGCTGTGCCGGCCGGAGTGGCCGAGCGGTTCTAGGCGCTACAGTCTGGAACCGCGCGACCGCTACGGTCGCAGGTTCGAATCCTGCCTGGGGCATTGATGTGTGTGATGTCCTTAGGTTAGTTAGGTTTAAGTAGTTTAAGTTCTACGGGACTGATGATCACAGCAGTTAAGTCTCATAGTGCTCAGAGCCATTTGAACCAAACCACTGTAAAAATAACACCACTAGCCCGAATGACGTCAAATTGCAACGGAATATTATCAGAGAAGGGGGAAAACGTATGGCAGAAGAAAAATAAATATTTACGAAATGTAGCAATAGATGGCGCTGTAAGCATCATAATTTGATAGTGGTCGACAAATGAATCATATAGCACTGCCTAGCGTGTACGTTTCACTTTAAACACACTGTACTACTCAGTGTGCTTGGGTGCACAGGTGTGATACTGGTAGTTACGTAAGGCCATCCACCATGGCAAGGTCATATCACATCGGATGGGAAAAATTGATTTTTAACTGTCCTGAGGCGAAAACCCGCATAAAAAGCATCAATCACGTCGGTTTTTAATTGTCCTGAGGCCAAGAACTACATAAAAAGCATCAATCAAAATTAAATCGGATTATTAATTTCCGTGTGACTGGCGCAAAACATGTTCAATAGCTGTCCACCGTTTTCTGCAACAAGTTGTATTCGAGAAACAGCATGTTCCACAACTAATCGAAGTGTTTCCGGGGTCACGTTCAGAATGTGTTGCGCAATGCAGGCCTTCAACGCAGCTAAGTTTGCAATCGAAACACTGAACACAACATCTTTCAGATAGCCCCACAGCCAGAAGTCACACAGATTAAGATCAGATGATCGGGACAACCAGGTTGTAGGGAAATGGCGACTAATAATTTTAGCATTTCTGAAATGGCGCTTCAGCAGCTGCTTAACTGGATTTGCAATGTGCGGAGGTGCGCCATCTTGCATGAAAATGATCCCATCCACACATTCACGCTGTTGGAGAGCTGCAATGACTTTTTGCGCAAAAGACACTCATAGCGCTCACCCCTGACGGTACAGGTAACAGGGCCGGAAGCACCTGTCTCTTCGAAAAAAATATGGCCCTATGATAAATGATGCCATAAACCCGCACCACACAGTGACCTTTTCAGGTTGAAGTGGTAGTGGTTGATTTGCGTGTGGAATTTCCGTTGCCCATATTCGACATATCCTGACAGATGGAAGTGGGCTTCATCAGTCCACAAAATCTTCCACGGCCAATCATTGTCCACTTTCACGCGAGCAAAGATCTCTCTCGCTGGTAGGTCAACAGGAAGCAACTCGTGAACATGGGTAATTTTGAATGGATAGCAAAGAAGGATTTTCGTTGGATTTTAAGCACCTTGTTCACGGGTATGACGAATGTTCAGGCAATTCTCCGAGCACTACACGTTTGCACACCAACTCTCGTCTCCTCCTGCATTGCTGTGGCCAACGCTTCCACTGACGTCGAATCAAGTCGTTTCCCCTCTCTACCAGGTTGCACACCAAAAGAACCCATCTTTTCGAATTTCCAGATCATTTTCTCCAGACCCACGGCAGTCATCGAACCAGCGCCTTTTTTCAGACCCTTCAGTGTCTGGAACTTCTGCAGAGCAACATGTGCACAGTCATCATTCTTGTAATACAGCTTTACGAGCAGAGCGCGATCCTGCGTTGATACAGTCATGGCGAACGTTGCAGATGCGAAAGGAGGAAACGCCGTGTACCCGGCGTGTTTATACCAACTTCAGTGGGTCGTGCGCATGACAGGAGTTTTCATTTACGTATTCTGACACATTGATCAATTTTCACACTATTTTTTTTCTTCTGCCATACTTTTTACCCCTTCTCCGATAATATTCCGTTGCAATTTGACGTCATTATGACCAGTTGTGTTGTTTCACCCTGTAAAAAATAAAATGCATAGTTCACATTGAATAATAGAATTAAAGCACTATAGCAATCTCGCTAATTTGGTTGTTTATACGTATAAATACTAGTACATAATAAAATTCATTGTTGAACTGGCTTGTAAAGAGAGCGACCCATACGCTCCTAGTCATGAGTACATGACGTCACACCGTCATCAAGATAGTTTCCGTTCTCACAGCCTGTTCTTCCATCTTAGTCGCACGTGTGGGCCGCGTCTGCTCTTCCCATAACGGGTTACCGCATCGTCACACCGGTAAGAAAGTGCCACCTTATATCATTCCGCACAGAAATTTGCATTATGCCCCAACTAACTGCTTATAGGCAACCAGGATTATTTAAAAAAATTTAGCGTCCTCTCGGTATAAAATATGTTTTCTTATTTTAGATGCAGGCAAATATTAAACCAAAGATCCATAACTACATGATCCACCCAACAGCAGCTTTAACGAAATTAGAAGATCACTTTTTTTTTTGTCACACATCGTTTGCCAATGTAACGTAGATAATACACTGAAGAGCCACAGAAACTGTACACCTGCCTAATATCGTGTAGGGCCCACCGAGCACGCAAAAGTGCCGCAACACGGAGTGGCATGGACTCGACTAATGTGCTGGAGGGAACTGACACCATGAATGCTGCAAGGCTGTCTATAAATCTAGAGGGTGGAGATTCCTCTGAAAATCACGTTGCAATCCAGTCAAATATGATCAATAATGTCCATGTCTGGGGAGTTTGGTGGCCAGCGGAAACGTTTAAACCCAGAAGAGTGTTTCTGGAGCCACTGTGTAGCAGTTCTGGACGTGTGGAGTGTCGCATTGTCCTGCTGAAATTGCCCATGTCTGTCGGAATGCACAATGGACATGAATGGATGCTGGTGATCACACAGGATGCTTACGTACGTGTCACCTGTCAGAGTCGTATCTAGACGTATGAGAGGTTTCATATCACTCAAACTGCAGACGCCACACACCATTACAGAGCCTCCATCAGATTGAATAGTCCCCTGCTGACATGCAGGGTCCATAGATTCATGAGGTTCCATCCATACCCGTACACGTCCATCCGTCAATTTGAAACGAAACCCGTCCGACCACGAAACATGTTTCTAGTCATAAAAAAAAAATTGTTCAAATGGTTCTGAGCACTATGCGACTTAACTTCTGAGGTCATCAGTCGCCTAGAACTTAGAACTAATTAAACCTAACTAACCTAAGGACAGCACACACATCCATGCCCGAGGCAGGATTCGAACCTGCGACCGGAGCGGTCGCTCGGCTCCAGACTGTAGCGCCTAGAACCGAACGGCCACTCCGGCCGGCCTAGTCATCAACAGTCCATTTTTGGTGTTGACCGGCCCAGGCGAGGCGTCAAGGTTTGTGTCGTGCGGTTAACAAGGGTACACGAGCGGACCTTTGGTTCTGAAAGCCCTTGTCGATGATGTTTCGTTGAATGGTTCGCACGCTGACACTTGTTGATGGCCCAGCATTGAAATCTGCAGCAATTTGCGGAAAGACTGCACTTCTGTCACGTTGAACGATTCTCTTCAGTCGTCGTTGGTCCCGTTCTTGAAGGATCTTTTTCCGGCTGCATCGATGTCGGACAATTGATATTCGCGGTACACTCGTGAAATGCTCGTACGGGAAAATCCTCGCTTCATCGCTACCTCGGAGATGCTGTGTCCCATCGTTCGTGCGCCGACTATAACACCACATTAAAACTCACTTAAATCTTGATAACTTGCCACTGTAGCAGCAGTAACCGATCTAACAACTGCGCCAGACACTTGTTGTGTTATACAGGCGTTGCCGACTGCAGCGCCGTATTCTGCCTGTTTACATATCTCTGTATTTGAACAGTCATGCCTATACTATTTTCTTTGGCGCTTCAGTGTATTCACTGAATTATGTCTTGACTAGATGCGACGGGTACACCTATGATCTTTTAACGCTGTGAATATATTTTAGATATTACCTTTATTCATTTAATAATCCGCAAAGTTGACACATTGTGTATTACTTTTTACTATGCGGGTTGCACCTGATGATGCAGCTTTCGACCGCGAAGCCAGTTGTGTATCAAGAAACAACACTTTTACCCGTTGTCAGTGGAATTCTTCTTACATCGTGTTGGCTAATGTTAATAAGTAAACCTGTCATCAGTAGAAATTCATCGTGCTTTACTAGGCACGGTCCTTTTGGAGATGGTGTGCCTTTGCTCTCCTCCGATCGCTGAACCGATTTACGCAGACAGCTATAGCGGACCTAAAATTTAACGTGTATTCTGAGCCACGGTCTAATTCGTCATTTTTTAGGTCAAAAAACGTTGCGAAAGGTGACATACGTGATAACTAACAGATATTGCTCCTAGAGTTGATCGGGGATCGAACCGAAAGCCTTTTGATTTGTAGTGTGGCAGTTTACCACTCAGACATCGAGCCAGCAACTGAATTTCGCACAAAACAACAGGTCTGCCTTACGGAATGGGATGTGTACTGGAATAGCTTTCGAAGGTAAAGAAATAATGCAGTAGTCTGTCTCCTGCAAGAAATAAAAATCCGGATATGTGAGAGAAGGAAACGCTAACTGAGGGTTCCGTACAAACTTCGTTATGTGTACAGATAGTTCGTCCATTCTGGGATTCGGGACTGTCGACGATTTTTGCTTGTTATCGCTATTGATGCAGGTATGACATACGTCTGTCCATTTCTGAGAAAAAGGGGTCTTAACAGAAGGACAGACAGACAGTCAGATAGCAAATGAAGGACATAAAATATTGTTTTTGTGTAATACAGTCACAGATTAACTACTGTCGTATATTTTCCTTCAATTGTACTATGGAACCTTGCTTCTTGCCAGTTTGCATGGTCCTCGGTCAAAGGAAAGTACCCTACAAATTTTGATGAGATAGCGAGTATCAAAATATATGATAAAACTGACTGTATCTCTTGATTGCATTGACTTAGAAGCTTACATTTCTTACACCGCCCAAGGATCGAAGACCTCAGTATGCGACGCAAATGCTAAATTGATACGTTTAGCCGTCCCTGAGAAAATAGAGTCATAACACAACAACAAAAATTGTCGTGTGTTGTAGCACAATTTTAGGATTTTATTCCTATAGTTGTACTGCGAAACCTAGCTTCTTGCCAAATTTCGTGGTTCTAGGTCAACGGAAAGTGCCCCATACGTTTTGACGAGCGAGTTCGCTAGTGTCAAAATATGTGATATAAATGGCCGTATGTTTTGAGTAGATTCATGTCAGTTTAATCGTCAATTCGTCGCTGAGAAAAATGGTTTTTAACAGTCGTGCACTCAGACAAAAGGACAGCAAAGTGATCCAATGAGCGTCTTGTTTTAACCGATTGAGTTATGGACGCCTAAAATCGATGTGTTACGAATACCGAGAGAGGCGGTACAGTGGTAAGCCACTGGACTCTCATTAAAGAGGACAGCCATTCAAATCCCCGTCCTATTTTCCGGATTTGGGCATACCGTTATTGGTTTCCCGTTATTTCCCCAATATCGCTTATGGTGAACGCCAGAATGGTTCCGTTGTTACTTTTTCAGGACATGGCTGATTTCCTGCACCATCCTTCCCCACTCTGAACTCGTCTTTCGTCTCTAACATCCTATACTCCGAGTAAAAGTACTTTATGGTTGACAGAGTGCAGCAGCGTGAGGCAGTACTGCAGGCGAGCAGCCAGGCGATGCACATACATGGTACCTACAAAACAGGTAACGCTGCGAGCACATGGTGCTCTAGAAAAAACTGCCACTGGATGGCAGCAGGCCCCTAACACTTGACTCGCCGAAACGTCAATCACAAAGCGATTTCTATCGGAGTGTAATCGTCGATGGGACGATAAACCATAGTACTCCTTCTTTCCTTTAGAACGCATACCTTACTCATCGTTCACTTTTCGTATCTCTGATCGGTGTATGTCTTTCGAATAGCTGCATTTGTGAAAAATTAAAACTATTGTTCCACACGGTCTGCAAGATTTTGTCCAAAATTAATATTTATTTGTACATCACATCTGGGCAAAGTACAATTTCATTTTTTGAGAAATGCTTACATGTCCGTTGGAACCACGGTTTTTACTTCTAACAAATTCGCAGAGAAATATTGCGCGCGCGCGCGCGTGTGGTTGTGTGTGTGTGTGTGTGTGTGTGTGTGTGTGTGTGTGTGCGTATTTGTGTGTGTGTTGTGGAGAATATGAAACTGAGGTAAATGAAAGGAGGACTTTCCAGACGTACAAGCCGCAGAATGTATTATAAATGTTACTGGCCATAAGCTAGATATATGGATTCAGTGGAATCAGCTGAATTAATTAATACAGGAGAAAATGTTAGATACAAGTGGCTAGAAACAAAGGAGGATGTTTCTACATGAGACATATGGTAAAGCACACAACACTCTTCACATCGGAGCCGGAAGTAGAGACACTGCGTGTAAGATGTTTGCGCAGATCAAGTGATAAGATTTGTGTAGCCTCAAGAGAAATGATGGAAGACGACGGTGGAAAGACAGATGACAAAGAGAAAACAGGAAATTGCTGATTCAGCTGAGAGCAAGCTACTGTCCTATAAAGTGTTCCGGACGATGATGATAAGTCTGGAACATCGTGCAAGCTTAAACATTTTCTGCCGTTGCCATAACTGGAACTATACGAAAATTTTATGTACTAAACTTCGTAACTCATTCCTGAGAACGTACAATTACGTGAGACTTCACCCTAAAATTAGATACTAGAACACCTTGCAGCCGGCCGAAGTGGCCGTGCGGTTAAAGGCGCTGCAGTCTGGAACCGCAAGACCGCTACGGTCGCAGGTTCGAATCCTGCCTCGGGCATGGATGTTTGTGATGTCCTTAGGTTAGTTAGGTTTAACTAGTTCTAAGTTCTAGGGGACTAATGACCTCAGCAGTTGAGTCCCATAGTGCTCAGAGCCATTTGAACCATTTGAAAACCTTGCATAGCGGTATATGTTAGCAGCAGTCTATCACTTTCAGTGCTACCTCCTTATCGAAAAAGTGTGTGACCTGATTCAGAAGTGTGAAAATTGGGTGTTGCTTTAATTATATTTACCTTCACGCCAGAGCGACCTCTGTGCTCTGCTTCATGTTATAAAATTTGTTATACCTATGTGACTGACATATGACACATTGACGTCCGCAGAAACTACAGTTCTCATGAAATTTCGTTCCTTATCACGTTCCTCCTCCTAAACTGCGATGAGCAGGTTGTAATAATGGAAAATGAAGAAAGAACGGTTCTAAAGATGTAATGTAGGAATGTAATATTTGAGCCAGTTCTAGAAAGAAGTTATGGTAATGACTCAGTGATATGTGCTGTGGTTGGAGAAGGAACCACGTGTTGAGAATGAACACTCTCAGCCTATGTCCACTGTATAGGCGTTTATGTCCACTGTATAGGCGTTACTGAAAGAATGGTTTTCCTTTCAGCCTTCAGACTGGATTAACAGGCATTGTAGATACGTCAGGACAGTTTCGATAAGCCTAATTCCTGATATTAAATTTATTTATGTGAAGTCGTGTTTTAACTTGTGGGAAGGTGAAGGACTTTAGAGGAACACCCCAACACTGCGACAAATATCTGTTATAACGGAGAGAATCGATATAAAATGAAAATTCCTTATGTACCGGTAGTTTCGATGTAGATGGTGCCGTTTTATAGATTGTCAGTGACACTTCACAGGAAACGAGGCGCCCAAAAGGGTTATAACATAGTTGACTAACGGTAAAGTATTTTACAATAACTTCTGAAATAATCACCGCTGCCATCAACTGAAGAAGTTAATTAGTAACTCAGTATCGGAAGAAGAAAGTATAGCTTTCTACCGCACAAAGATTTCATCGACTTATCGTTCTGATAGGCAACAAAGAACGTTCAGCGAAACTGATTTTGTGACAACAAGACAACGGTTACGATTGGATAAAGTATTCTGAGTCCAATTGTAGCATCAAATTCTGACAAAATCACAAGCCGTCGATGATTGCCTCCCCATCGTCATCAAATTGGTAAGTGAGACCATCGTGAAATAGGCGAGGCTTCTACTTATAAGCGAATGCCTACCGCTTCGTATAGGTAGAATATGTAACACGAAAAAGATTTCGACTTTTTCTCATGTTGTGCAACTGTATCAACAAGAAATTTCATACTGCTATGAGCAACATCGGCATTTCCGTTCACGTTTGCTTTGTAAATTTAGTCTCTGGAACATACATACGCTACGAAAAATAAAACGATAGTCATACTTTGAAACTGAAGAGCAAACTTAGATGTGAAAGAGTGGCAGATCCCACATTAATCCCCCGTCACCTGAAAAACATGAAACAACTTAACAATGACAATAAATATAAATTTCAGTTTACTTTTTTTCTGTAACTGGGGATCCAGGCAAGTATTTTCTTGCTGTTGCGTGTCACCGTAGATGTAAGTCAGGCTATTTGGCTACACTCAAGGAGAACAGATTATCTCCAAAATATATTACATGAGGGAAAAGCAGTTACACAGAAAAAAATCTGAGTTGCTTTGTAGGTTTCACGATACTAAATATTTTACGTTGACGGAATTCACTTAGCAAATGGAGAGTGTCACTTTAGTGAAATTAGTTATTTAGGCAAATGCTGATATTATTCTACTCTTCTCCACGGAAATACAACAGGGGTACAATTTACGTAAGACCGGGTACAATTCTCACACAAAAGGCGCAATTACGGTAGCTAAGTATTGTGGTGGAAGGAAGACTTCGCACTTTAAGTATAACAAAACGGTGATTTTCAGTATTAGATCCTCCCACGAAGGTACACACGCTGAAAAACTAGAGGGCCTCTCTGGAAGCATTGTGTCATATTACTAGTTCAGATAACATTTAAGGTATGGTTAATCTCATCTGAAGAATTATCTAAATGGTTCAAATGGCTCTGAGCACTATGGGACTTAACATCTATGGTCATCAGTCCCCTAGAACTTAGAACTACTTAAACCTAACTAACCTAAGGACATCACACAACACCCAGTCATCACGAGGCAGAGAAAATCCCTGACCCCGCCGGGAATCGAACTCGGGAACCCGGGCGCGGGAAGCGAGAACGCTACCGCACGACCACGAGCTGCGGACAATTATATCTAAAGAAAAGGATTATATTCTGGATACTTTATCTCAGGAGCTGATATTTCGGTAACTCCATTACACTATAATAGCCTGACAGAAATTAGTACATTTGATTGCAACACTGAAAATTATCAGTCATCGTTCATTTCATAAACCTCAGTAGAGTGAAATAGATAGTTATTACGGAAATTATGGATTGAGTAAGAGATTTGTGGACACACGACTTAAATGAAGCTGACTTGAAATCTGCGAGATTTTGCAACTGCGATTTAGGGTTGGAACAGAAATATCAGTGAAGTGGCGTCAGGCTTGGCTGCCGAAGGATATTTTTGTCGATGATAGGGAATGGAAAACAGCACCTCGGCGGTCATGTCAGTGTCGCAAAGCTCGGGGACACAAAAAACTAAAGCTCTCAGAATGCGTGATTTCCTGCTGTACTGATTTATGTAGGAATATTATTCTTTTGTGCCAGCCTTCTTGTATGGTGGTCAGAAAGTTGCCTCATCTTTGCGACTGGGATTCAAGGCACTGGACGACGTGTGGTCTGAAGCCTCCAGACTTCCTTTTGAGAAGATCTACGCTTTCATAGGTACTCTGGAGCTTTTAGATTACACTAACAATTTTATTATGGAATAAAAGATAAATTAAAACAATTTTCTGTGTCAGTCACTTTTATTTTCTCTCACAACAAGGTCCAACGCCTACACTTCTTCAAGTGGATCAGTTGATTACATTCCATTTTTCTTTGTTGGACATAACCAGTAGTCTGTGCTGAACTTCGTATCGTTACAAATAAAGAATAATTTGGTCTTCTTATGGCACTCGAGTTTTAAAATGTAAATAATAGTAAAGCTACTTACAAGAAGTTCCAGGAGAAGGAACCCCGACGTTTGTTGTACATTTTCGTCATCAGACGGCAAACAAACACGAGACGTAAACAGTTGCAGTATCCAAACCAGTGTCCAATATGGACACCGTAAGGTTAGTATGGAACGTTAGGTGCTCGAGCATCAGTTTAAAGTAGGCAGGTTATGAGGGTACGATAAAAGAGTGTTAGCCTTTTTCTTCATATCTGATAATCTAATTAAATAATAATGTTCAGACAACCTTAAAAATTAGGTTTAATCAGTTCAAAAAAAATGGTTCAAATGGCTCTGAGCACTATGGGACTTAACATCTATGGTCATCAGTCCCCTAGAACTTAGAACTACTTAAACCTAACTAACCTAAGGACAGCACACAACACCCAGCCATCACGAGGCAGAGAAAATCCCTGACCCCGCCGGGAATCGAACCCGGGAACCCGGGCGTGGGAAGCGTTTAATCAGTGCCGATAGTTTCGAAAGTGCTTAGAGTAATTAGTAAAACAGTAAAAAATCTCATAGGTTTCGAAGAGCGTCGCGTGTCGGTACTCACCCCAGCCTGGCCCTGTCCTGCCGAAGACCTGCCCCTCGTCGGGGTTCCAGAGGAAGAGGCGGAAGCTGCGCCAGCGTCCGACGGGGGGCGGCCGCAGGTAGAACTCGTAGTCGCGCACCTTGTTCTCCGGCGGCTCGCCCTTGCTGCCCCCTGCCATGGCCGCCGCTGCTCTGCCGCCGTGTGAGGCCGCGCCGCCGCCACCGCCACAGGCCAGCACGCGGATGTGCCTCGTTACACAATTGGCGGCCCACGGCACGGCACGCCGCGGCCGGGCCCGCTCAATCGACGCCTACTTGCGCCGCTCCCCCGGCACTGGCCGTTCAGGCAGGTACGCACGGCCAGCTGACTCAGGTGTCTCACACACACTTGTGGAGCAGTCGCTAGGGGCGGATGCATTCAAATGGTTCAAATGGCTCTGAGCACTATGGGACTCAACATCTTAGGTCATAAGTCCCCTAGAACTTAGAACTACTTAAACCTAACTAACCTAAGGACATCAGACACACCCATGCCCGAGGCAGGATTCGAACCTGCGACCGTAGCAGTCCCGCGGTTCCGGACTGCAGCGCCAGAACCGCTAGACCACCGCGGCCGGCTGGCGGATGCATTTCTCTCACAAAGTTGGAGTAAATTTTTTCACTGAGGGTTTCATCGTACTCGTATCTGTTGTTGTTGTTGTTGTCTTCAGTCCAGAGACTGGTTTGATGCAGCTCTCCAAGCTACTCTATCTTATGCAAGCTTCTTCATCTCCCGGTACTTACTGCAACCTACATCCTTCTGAATCTGTTTAGTGTATTCATCTCTTGGTCTCCCTCTACGATTTTTACTCTCCACGCTGCCCTCCAATGCTACAATGCTAAATTTGTGATCCCCTGATGCCTCAGAAAATGTCCTACCAACCGGCCCCTTCTTCTTGTCAAGTTGTGCCACAAACTCCTCTTCTCCCCGATTCTATTCAATACTTCTAATCTTCAGCATTCTTCTGTAGCACCACATTTCGAAAGCTTCTATTCTCTTCTTGTCCAAACTGTTTATCGTCCATGTTTCACTTCCATACATGGCTACACTCCATACAAATACTTTCAGAAACGACTTCCTGACACTTAAATCTACACTCGATGTTAACAAATTTCTCTTCTTCAGAAACGCTTTCCTTGCCATTGCCAGTCCACATTTTATATCCTCTCTACTTCGACCATCATCAGTTATTTGGCTCCCCAAATTGCACAATCCCTTTACTACTTTAAGTGTCTCATCTCCTAATCTAATTCCCTCAGCATCATCCGACTTAATTCGGCTACATTCCATTATCCTCGTTTTGCTTTTGTTGATGTTCATCTTATATCCTCCTTTCAAGACACTATCCACTCCGTTCAACTGCTCTTCCAAGTCCTTTGCTGTCTCTGACAGAATTACAATGTCATCTTCGAACCTCAAAGTTATTATTTCTTTTCCATGGATTTTAATACCTACTCCAAATTTTTCTTTTGTTTCCTTTACTGCTTGCTCAATATACAGATTGAATAACATCGGGGAGAGGCTACAACTCTGTCTCACTCCCTCTTATAACTGCCATCTGGTTTCTGTACAAATTGTAAATAGCCTCTCGCTCCCTGTATTTTACCCATGCCACCTTCAGAATTTGAAAGAGAGTATGCCAGTCAACATTGTCAAAAGCTTTCTCTAAGTCTACAAATGCTAGGAACGTAGGTTTGCCTTTTCTTAATCTTTCTTCTAAGATAAGACGTAGAGTCAGTATTGCCTCACGTGTTCCAATATTTCTACGGAATCCAAACTGATCTTCCCCGAGGTCGGCTTCTACCACGTTTTCCATTCGTCTATAAAGAATTCGCGTTTTTTGCAGCTGTGACTTATTAAACTGATAGTTCGGTAATTTTCACATCTGTCAACACGTGCGTTCTTTGGGATTGGAATTATTATATTCTTCTTGAAGTCTGAGAGTATTTCGCCTGTCTCATACATCTTGCTCACCAGATTGTAGAGTTTTGTCAGGACTGGCTCTCCCAAGGCCGTCAGTAGTTCTAATGGAATGTTGTCTACTCCCGGGGCCTTGTTTCGACTCAGGTCTTTCAGTGCTCTGTCAAACTCTTCACGCAGAATCGTATCTCCCATTTCCTCTTCCATTTCCATATTATTGTCCTCAAGGACATCGCCCTTGTATAGACCCTCTATATACTCCTTCCACCTTTCTGCTTTTCCTTCTTTGCTTAGAAGTGGGTTTCCATCTGAGCTCTTGATATTCATACAAGTGGTTCTCTTTTCTCCAAAGGTCTCTTTAATTTTCCTGTAGGCAGTATCTATCTCGCCCCTAGTGATATATGCCTCTACATCCTTACATTTGTCCTCTAGCCATCCCTGCTTAGCCATTTTGCACTTCCTGTAGATCTCATTTTTGAGACGTTTGTATTCCTTTTTGCCTGCTTCATTTACTGCATTTTTATATTTTCTCCTTTCATCAATTAAATTCAATATTTCTTCTGTTACCCAAGGATTTCTACTAGCCCTCGTCTTTTTACCTACTTGATCCTCTGCTGCATTCACTACTTCATCCCTCAGAGCTACCCATTCTTCTTCTACTGTATTTCTTTCCCCCATTCGTGACAATTGTTCCCTTATGCTCTCCCTGAAACTCTGTACAACCTCTGGTTTAGTCAGTTTATCCAGGTCCCATCTCCTTAAATTCCCACCTTTTTGCAGTTTCTTCAGTTTTAATCTACAGTTCATTACCAATATATTGTGGTCAGAGTCCACATCTGCTCCTGGAAATATCTTACAATTTAAAACCTGGTTCCTAAATCTCTGTCTTACCATTATATAATCTGCCTGATAGCTTCTAGTATCTCCAGGATTCTTCCATGTATATAACCTTCTTTCATGATTCTTGAACCAAGTTTTAGCTATGATTAAGCTTTTACCACGCCTTATTGTGTTGTGTACAGTTTTTATGGAAGCATTATTATGATTTAAAGCACCCACAGCGAAAATTGTGTTCGTAACAGAAATATCGCAAAGCAAAATGAGCGTACAGACAGTACAAGTGAGATAGAAACACTGCAGAGTATGGATTTTGATAACTGAAATAGAAACTAATTGTGTGTTTGCTATCTGCAAGTGTTCCACATTCTGTCATATTACCTTAGTTGTAGGTTAGGTAATTTGGTTTACTTGGGAAAGTAACTTGAGCAGCAGAAGACAAGTGGAAAAGGAGTACACGGAAACAGAGCACAGACACGATAAGGAAACTAAATTGTTCCATGTAGTCTCCCAGACCAAGACCCTACAGGAATGACGGAACAAGAAAACAAGCATGAAAAATTTAAATGACCGCTAGAGCAGTTACAACTTGAATATGTCATATTTGGATACTCTAACATGGCGTTCTACGGATCGGAGCGTGTAATGTCAGGTCCCTTAATCGGGCAG
Organism: Schistocerca nitens; assembly: GCF_023898315.1. NCBI lineage: Eukaryota > Metazoa > Arthropoda > Insecta > Orthoptera > Acrididae > Schistocerca > Schistocerca nitens. The sequence continues at coordinate 714,370,113 of NC_064615.1, forward strand.
GTAGGTTAGAAAATTTGAAAAGGGAAATGGATAGGTTAAAGTTAGATATAGTGGGAATTAGTGAAGTTCGGTGGCAGGAGGAACAAGACTTCTGGTCAGGTGACTACAGGGTTATAAACACAAAGTCAAATAGGGGTAATGCAGGAGTAGGTTTAATAATGAATAGGAAAATAGGAACGCGGGTAAGCTACTACAAACAGTTTAGTGAACGCATTATTGTGGCCAAGATAGATACGAAGCCCACACCTACTACAGTAGTACAAGTTTATATGCCAACTAGCTCTGCAGATGACGAAGAAATTGAAGAAATGTATGATGAAATAAAAGAAATTATTCAGATAGTGAAGGGAGATGAAAATTTAATAGTCATGGGTGGCTGGAATTCGAGTGTAGGAAAAGGGAGAGAAGGAAACGTAGTAGGTGAATATGGATTGGGGCTAAGTAATGAAAGAGGAAACCGCCTGGTAGAATTTTGCACAGAGCACAACTTAATCATAGCTAACACTTGGTTTAAGAATCATGATAGAAGGTTGTATACATGGAAGAATCCTGGAGATACTTAAAGGTATCAGATAGATTATATAATGGTAAGACAGAGATTTAGGAACCAGGTTTTAAATTGTAAGACATTTCCAGGGGCAGATGTGGACTCTGACCACATTCTATTGGTTATGACCGGTAGATTAAAACTGAAGAAACTGCAAAAAGGTGGGAATTTAAGGAGATGGGACCTGGATAAACTGACTAAACCAGAGGTTGTACAGAGTTTCAGGCAGAGCATAAGGGAACAATTGACACGAATGGGGGAAAGAAATACAGTAGAAGAAGAATGGGTAGCTCTGAGGGATGAAGTAGTGAAGGCAGCAGAGGATCAAGTAGGTAAAAAGACGAGGGCTAGTAGAAATCCTTGGGTAACAGAAGAAATATTGAATTTAATTGATGAAAGGAGAAAATATAAAAATGCAGTAAATGAACCAGGCAAAAAGGAATACAAACGTCTCAAAAATGAGATCGACAGGAAGTGCAAAATGGCTAAGCAGGGATGGCTAGAGGACAAATGTAAGGATGTAGAAGCTTATCTCACTAGGGGTAAGATAGATACTGCCTACAGGAAAATTAAAGAGACCTTTGGAGATAAGAGAACCACTTGTATGAACATCAAGAGCTCAGATGGAAACCCACTTCTAAGCAAAGAAGGGAAAGCAGAAAGGTGGAAGGAGTATATAGAGGGTCTATACAAGGGCGATGTCCTTGAGGACAATATTATGGAAATGGAAGAGGATGTAGATGAAGATGAAATGGGAGATACGATACTGCGTGAAGAGTTTGACAGAGCACTGAAAGACCTGAGTCGAAACAAGGCTCCCGGAGTAGACAACATTCCATTGGAACTACTGACGGCCTTGGGAGAGCCAGTCCTGACAAAACTCTACCATCTGGTGAGCAAGATGTATGAAACAGGCGAAATACCCTCAGACTTCAAGATGAATATAATAATTCCAATCCCAAAGAAAGCAGGTGTTGACAGATGTGAGAATTACCGAACAATCAGTTTAATAAGCCACAGCTGCAAAATACTAACACGAATTCTTTACAGACGAATGGAAAAACTAGTAGAAGCCGACCTCGGGGAAGATCAGTTTGGATTCCGTAGAAATATTGGAACACGTGAGGCAATACTGACCTTACGACTTATCTTAGAAGAAAGATTAAGGAAAGGCAAACCTACGTTTCTAGCATTTGTAGACTTAGAGAAAGATTTTGACAATGTTGACTGGAATACTCTCTTTCAAATTCTAAAGGTGGCAGGGCTAAAATACAGGGAGCGAAAGGCTATTTACAATTTGTACAGAAACCAGATGGCAGTTATAAGAGTCGAGGGACATGAAAGGGAAGCAGTGGTTGGGAAGGGAGTAAGACAGGGTTGTAGCCTCTCCCCGATGTTATTCAATCTGTATATTGAGCAAGCAGTAAAGGCAACAAAAGAAAAATTTGGAGTAGGTATTAAAATCCATGGAGAAGAAATAAAAACTTTGAGGTTCGCCGATGGCATTGTTATTCTGTCAGAGACAGCAAAGGACTTGGAAGAGCAGTTGAACGGAATGGATGGTGTCTTGAAGGGAGGATATAAGATGAACATCAACAAAAGCAAAACGAGGATAATGGAATGTAGTCGAATCAAGTCGGGTGATGTTGAGGGTATTAGATTAGGAAATGAGACACTTAAAGTAGTAAAGGAGTTTTGCTATTTGGGGAGCAAAATAACTGATGATGGTCGAAGTAGAGAGGATATAAAATGTAGACTGGCAATGGCAAGGAAAGCGTTTCTGAATAAGAGAAATTTGTTAACATCGAGTATAGATTTAAGTGTCAGGAAGTCATTTCTGAATGTATTTGTATGGCGTGTAGCCATGTATGGAAGTGAAACATGGACGATAAATAGTTTGGACAAGAAGAGAATAGAAGCTTTCGAAATGTGGTGCTACAGAAGAATGCTGAAGATTAGATGGGTAGATCACATAACTAATGAGGAGGTACTGAATAGGATTGGGGAGAAGAGGAGTTTGTGGCACAACGTGGCCAGAAGAAGGGATCGGTTGGTAGGACATGTTCTGAGGCATCAAGGGATCACCAATTTAGTATTGGAGGGCAGCGTGGAGGGTAAAAATCGTAGAGGGAGACCAAGAGATGAATACACTAAGCAGATTCAGATGGATGAAGGTTGCAGTAGGTACTGGGAGATGAAGAAGCTTGCACAGGATAGAGTAGCATGGAGAGCTGCATCAAACCAGTCTCAGGACTGAAGACCACAACAACAACAACAACAAAATACTCACTACGTAAATTAAACATATGCATGACTGACATTAACACATCAGTGTTTCCTCAGTGTTCATGTGGTCACTAGTCATAGACTAAATTTACCTGTCCACTCTATAAAGTGGTCCATGTGTACTGCATATAAGAAGAGCAAAATATAGTGTGCCTATGTTGTCTGTAAATTTTTTGCCATTCCTCTACCCACTACCAAAAAACGTGTAGCAATTCAATACAAACGTCTGTAATAGCAGAAACATGATTTGGGGGGAAAGGGTAATTAAATCATATGTATAATAGGAGTAACGTCGCAGATCAGGTTGTAAAGAAATGTAAAGCGGTGCTCGAATCTTTATAAGCACAAATTAAGTCACTGACAAAACAAAGTGCCAAATAAGCCTATAATATAATCACAATAGTAAAAACATTTCAACCTGCTACTGGCAGAAATAATGAGAATTTATCAAACTACTAGTATGTCAACAGCTTACTCCAATAAGCTATTAAAATGGTTTCCGTTTGTCAAACAGAAGTGGAAATGTAACCAAACTTTCTTCTTTGCTATTACACAATGATACCTCTATAGCATTGCAAGTATTCTGAGAAAATGCATATTGAGAAATGACAGAAGATACAGGCTGCGGAAGTTATACACAGTTTCTGTTTAGACATAAGGTTAAAACCTATTAATATGTCAAAAGGCCACAGTGAGCCATACGAACAAGAAGTATTATACACCGTACTAAGGTATACAGGGTATAAAATAATAACAATATTGTCATCTATGTATAGAGGAATTGTATTTCTCAAAGTAAAAAGAGGTCAGTTGTTACATCGGCATGTGTATGATTGCAAAGCATTATGTAAGAACAATTACCTACATGGTGAATGGCTTCAAAGCAGTCACAAAGGTCTGTTAATAAGCTGTATTTGTCTCATGCAAGAAACTAGTACTAAACAGAAAGTCTCATTCAGAAATAGATTGAATTACTACGGCCTGTAAGATGATTATGATTAGAAATCTGGGGCACCCACATTCAAATAGGCTGAGATGATTAGGCTATAATGAAAAAGTTTACCACATGCCTGAGATTGGTGTTATCTTGAAAATCGCAACATATTCGCAAATAAACTGTTATTTGTGACAAGGAAGAATTTAAACGTTACTGGTGCTCGTTTCAGTCGCAGGCGTTTGTTACATTAATAATAAAACCCTACAATCAGCTACAAACGCAAAGATTAACAAAAAATTGCTTGTCGCGAGAGCTAGACTTATTACACACTCCCTCCCACATCATAAATCTAGCACTCTAACCACGAGACCACGATGAATCCATACAGATCGGCACATTATTATTATTGCTGATATTGCTTCTCCTGAGGGCTCTCACGACCGTTGCGTCGTCAACTGGCATTAGTGTACCAAGGTAATGTGTTTGAGGTAGCATCTCAATGTGCTGTTGCCCTGAAACAGCACAATAACTACTAGTTGACGTTGCAGCCTTAGAAACGGGCGTAAATATGGCTTTTCCAACGTTGTAGATGATAGGAATACAGCAACGATGATCAGTGGAAATATACTCCAATTTTTGTGAGCAATTCCTCAGGCACCGATGTCAAGTCTTTGTGTACACTCCTGCTTCCATCGGGTAGTAAGGTGCATGAGCTCACTGGACAAAAATCTTTTTAGCTTAAACCGGCTTAAAAACCAGATGCGGATGCTGATGTTTTAGCGGAGAAAGCTGTAAACGTTTCTCCAAAACGTTATATACACTCCCGGAAATGGAAAAAAGAACACATTGACACCGGTGTGTCAGACCCATCATACTTGCTCCGGACACTGCGAGAGGGCTGTACAAGCAATGATCACACGCACGGCACAGCGGACACACCAGGAACCGCGGTGTTGGCCGTCGAATGGCGCTAGCTGCGCAGCATTTGTGCACCGCCGCCGTCAGTGTCAGCCAGTTTGCCGTGGCATACGGAGCTCCATCGCAGTCTTTAACACTGGTAGCATGCCGCGACAGCGTGGACGTGAACCGTATGTGCAGTTGACGGACTTTGAGCGAGGGCGTATAGTGGGCATGCGGGAGGCCGGGTGGACGTACCGCCGAATTGCTCAACACGTGGGGCGTGAGGTCTCCACAGTACATCGATGTTGTCGCCAGTGGTCGGCGGAAGGTGCACGTGCCCGTCGACCTGGGACCGGACCGCAGCGACGCACGGATGCACGCCAAGACCGTAGGATCCTACGCAGCGCCGTAGGGGACCGCACCGCCACTTCCCAGCAAATTAGGGACACTGTTGCTCCTGGGGTATCGGCGAGGACCATTCGCAACCGTCTCCATGAAGCTGGGCTACGGTCCCGCACACCGTTAGGCCGTCTTCCGCTCACGCCCCAACATCGTGCAGCCCGCCTCCAGTGGTGTCGCGACAGGCGTGAATGGAGGGACGAATGGAGACGTGTCGTCTTCAGCGATGAGAGTCGCTTCTGCCTTGGTGCCAATGATGGTCGTATGCGTGTTTGGCGCCGTGCAGGTGAGCGCCACAATCAGGACTGCATACGACCGAGGCACACAGGGCCAACACCCGGCATCATGGTGTGGGGAGCGATCTCCTACACTGGCCGTACACCACTGGTGATCGTCGAGGGGACACTGAATAGTGCACGGTACATCCAAACCGTCATCGAACCCATCGTTCTACCATTCCTAGACCGGCAAGGGAACTTGCTGTTCCAACAGGACAATGCACGTCCGCATGTATCCCGTGCCACCCAACGTGCTCTAGAAGGTGTAAGTCAACTACCCTGGCCAGCAAGATCTCCGGATCTGTCCTCCATTGAGCATGTTTGGGACTGGATGAAGCGTCGTCTCACGCGGTCTGCACGTCCAGCACGAACGCTGGTCCAACTGAGGCGCCAGGTGGAAATGGCATGGCAAGCCGTTCCACAGGACTACATCCAGCATCTCTACGATCGTCTCCATGGGAGAATAGCAACCTGCATTGCTGCGAGAGGTGGATATACACTGTACTAGTGCCGACATTGTGCATGCTCTGTTGCCTGTGTCTATGTGCCTGTGGTTCTGTCAGTGTGATCATGTGATGTATCTGACCCCAGGAATGTGTCAATAAAGTTTCCCCTTCCTGGGACAATGAATTCACGGTGTTCTTATTTCAATTTCCAGGAGTGTAGTAGCACGTATCCATTCTGATTATCCAAATCCGTAAGTTAGTAGTCATCTGTAGAAGGCCATTGGAATGGTCCATTTCGATATCAACGAGTTCTGCATTACATGAATTTTTTATATTGCCGCTGCATCCATACTAATTTCTCCTAATATACATCATGCTCCTGGCTACGGACTATGGCACCATAGTTCTAGACTGCATAGGCTTCCCCCATTAAGCAACTGGTGTATGACATCATCTTTCCATCCACCACATAGTGCATGCATTAAGTAACAAAGCACCTTCCACCTGCCTGTTCACATTACGATCTGCTGTGTAATGCTTTATACTAAAATAATATGACGCAGGGCTGTAGGCAGCATTCAGACTTCCTTTTTCTCCCTGATATACAGCCAACACAGAATCTAGTCGCTCGTAGCTTACTGGCGTGTACATGTCACAAGGAACTTGTTACCGGATCATATGGAACTCTGCAGCACAGATTTTAACAATAGTGCTCTGCTAGGGGACGAAATGATTTTTTTAACTCCTTGGAAGACTGCATACGTTAACAGAACCTTGGTATTGTCAATTCCACGTTTCGATACTAAAAAAATCGCGATTCGTTAACACAGCTCAGGAGATTTTAAGATCAGAGTGTATCATAGATATCACATTGAGAGCAAACCTAAGTGTGATTGATGTTGGATAAAACATGAAAAGATCGCATTTTAACTATAATGCTTTCTTCTGTACAATGTGCCTTAACAACGTACAGGGTGGCGCAGGTAAAAGTACCCCGTGTAAGTATGCAGGAAACGCAGTGAAATTGCAGAAACGGAGAACTGAAGTGGACTTACCATTTACACTATGTGATCAAAAGTATCTGGACACCCCCAAAAACATATGTTTCCCATATTAGGTGCATTTTTCTGCCACCTACTGCCAGGAACTGCATATCAGCGACCTCAGTAGTCATTAGACATCGTGAGAGAGCAGAATGGGGCGCTCCGCGGAACTCACAAACTTCGAACGTGGTGACATGATTGGGTGTCACTTGTGTCATACGTCTGTACGTAAGATTTCCACACTCCTAAACATCCCTAGGTCCACTGTTACCGATGTGATAGTGAAGTGGAAATCTGAAGGGGCACGTACAGTACAAAAGCGTACAGGCCGACCCCGTCTGTTGATTGACAGAGACCGTCGGCAGTTGAAGAGGGTCGTAATGTGTAATAGGCAGACATCTATCCAGACCATCACACAGGAATTCCAAACTGCATCAGGATCCACTGCAAGTATTATGACGGTTAGGCGGGAGGTGAGAAAACATGGATTTCATGGTCGAGCGGCTGCTCATAAGCCAACCATCACGCCGGTAAATGCCAAACAATGTCTCGCTTGGTATAAGGAGCGTAAACATTGGACGATTGAACAGGGTAAAAACATTGTGTGGAGTGACGAATCACGGTGCACAAACTGACGATACGACGGCAGGGTGTGGGTTGGCGAATGCCCAGTGAACGTCTACTGCCAGCGTGTGTAGTGCCAACAGCAAAATTCGGAGGCAGTTGTGTTATGGTGTGGTTGTGTTTTTCATGGAGGGGGCTTGAGCCCCTTGTTTTGCGTGGTACTATCACAGCACAGGACTACACTGATGTTTTAAGCACCATCTTGCTTCCCACTGTTGAAGAGCAATTCGGGAATGGCTTCTGCATCTTTCAACACGATCGAGCAACTGTTCATAGTGCACGGCCTATGGCGGAGTGGTTACTCGACAATGACATACCTGTAATAGACTGGCCAGCACAGAGTCCTGATCTGAATCCTACAGAACACCTTTGGGATGTTTTGGAACACCGACTTCGTGCCAGGCCTCACCGACCGACTTCGATACCTCTCCTAAGTGCAGCACTCCGTGAAGAATGGGATGCCATTCCCCAAGAAACCTGATTGAACGTATGCCTGCGAGAGTGGAAGCTGTCGTCAAGACTAATGGTGGGCCAACACCATAATGAATTCCAGCACTACCGATGGAGGGCGCCACGAACCTGTAAGTCATTTTCAGTCAGGTGTCCGGATACTTTTGATCATATAGTGTATTTACAATGAAAAATACAGTCAAAAATTCGTTTATAGAAGATGATGAAAGTGACCCCCTGCAACATCTATATACAGCTGTGCACGTTTAAGCATATTCAGATACAACAGGCGTAAAGTTCCGATATCAATGGCGCCAACTCCACAATTGATGTTATCTTTGAGTCCTTGTATTGTATGTGGATTAGTTTTAAAGACCTTGCTCTTCAAGAGACCTCACGGGAAAAAATCCCGTGCTGTTAGATCCGTCGAACAAGGCGATCATAAATATTTGCTGACAGATAATTCCTCAGTGAAGACATCGTGGACCCCCATAGATACCTTATATGTGTGGCGTGTTTCTCCGTCTTGACGGAAGAAGCAGTGTTATCTTTCATATTCAGTGAGTTGAACACAAAATGTATCAAACATTTTCATATATGCAACCATGTTAAGGATAGTGTCAAAAACTATCATTCCAATGATGCGCGTTCCTGTCACCACGCACCAAACGCCGACATACAATTTTAGGGTTCTCCGTTGCTCAGTACCTCGTGGTCTGTGAATTCAAATTACCGGAAAGACGAAAGGGTCTAACAAACCACCGTTCATGTTATTCAAAAGCCACGTGCAGTAATATACACGTTTCTGTCATCCTCCCGTAATTGTTGCCCACCCGTCACATTATATGGCTTCAAATTAATACCTTTCAATATCCTCTGGCAACTCCTCCTACTTACAAACGCCTGTTGGGCCAGTTTATGTGTAGACGTCTTTGGGCTCCAAATAATTCTTCATCGAACGTGTGCAATAACTTCTGGCGTGCGAACTGAAGGAATTCTTTGTCCTTTTACACGCATCCCTAGGTGCACCAATTTTTACACAGACACTGTATTGTTCTCTTTGCTGGTAGTCCTCTCCGGATAACTGACCCCGGTAATTTTGCGAGTTTCCTTAATCGAAACTGTTTTCACATATGCTTCTGGAATTTCAGTTCTTTCTTCTATCGAGGAAGTCATTTTGCAGACCGCAAAGAGAAACATCTAACTTCATTGACAAATTGAAATGAAATGCTGACAGAAGAATGCGAACAACTGTTTATTGTATAGAAATGTCCATTGTTGTAGCTGTATAACTTATTTAGAAGTCGAAATATTCGATTCGCATTCAAAGGGGAGGTGGGCTACTTTTAATTGCGTTACACTGTATGAAGAAATACATCGTAAAATAATGGTATGTCTTGTAACATTGTTGCCTCAGTCAAAAATACTCTTGCTGTAGCTTAACCGGGTCTCTGATACAAAGAACGCAGGAAAAAATAAGACAACGTTTAACCCGAGCAGCAACATGTTTGCAGGGAAAGAACAGTGTCCTGCTTATTCCTGGAAGTAGATTTTACACAGCTGTGCACTGTCGGGAGCTCTCATAGTCACTTGGTGTTCTGATGTTGCTGTCAGAAGATTTCATGGCGGTTTATTGTTAGCTACAACCTTTGCAGTAATTTTTGCATCTCTCTTATGATACATATCATCCACAAAATCCCTCCCCTCGCAAGAAGCACAAACAATGAGTTGGAAACCACACAGCATGTTCCACACATGGGTTATTCGTTTCATACTAATATTTCAACCCTCCATCACAATGGAAACATATGGTTTCATCTTTGTCACAAGTATAAAAGAATCCGCCATCATTTATTTTGTCAGGGCGTTGCTTAATAATTTAATACCAACCTTTGAAAGATGTCTACCTCGAATCATATGTTATATATTTAGCGTGAACTAGCCAACGGCCTTGCCGCAGTGGTAACACCGGTTCCCGTCAGATCAGCGAAGTTAAGCGCTGTCGGGATGGGCTAGCACTTGAATGGGTGACGATACAACCAGCCGAGTGCTGTTGGCAAGCGGGGTGCACTCAGCCCTTGTGAGGCCAACTGAGGAGCTACTTTGCTGAGAAGTAGCAGCTCCGGTCTCATAAACTGACATACGGCCGGGACACCGGTGTGCTGACCACATGCCCCTCCATATCTGCATCCAGTGATGCTTCTGGGCTCATGATGACACGGCGACCGGTCGGTACCGTTGAGCCTTCATGGTCTGATCGGGCGGAATTTTTGATTTTTTAGGTTGAACTGAACTAATCTCCCACACATCACATGTTGAACTGCATAACGATGCTGATTTCGGAAGATGAATGTGGGAGTATTCGTACAAAACGAACAGTTCGACACACCGATATACCTTCCCAACACCCCCAGACATCCACTGCGTTACAGAGTGGCCTGCTTTCAAAGCTCCCTCTATATACACTGGTGAGCCAAAACATTATTATATCATCTGCTTAATAACTCGTCTGTCCGTCTCTGGAAAGAAATACATAATTAATTCTCCGTATCAGGGATCTGACAGCTTGTCGGTATGTTCATGGAGGTGTGTGGCATTAGATGTCTACGCACATATTATGTAATTCGAGGAAATAACGAGTAGGTCATTTTATACGCAGTGATGACGCCAGATAGCGATCCACATGAGTTCAATAGGCTTTACATCAGGCAAATTTGGTCGCCGAGACATGAACGGGAGTTTACTGTAATGCTCCTCAGACCACTGTAGCACAGTTCTGGCTCAGTGACACGGACATTTCAAATTCAAATGTTCAAATGTGTGTGAATTCCTATGGGACCAAACTGCTGAGGTCATCGGTCCCTAGACTTACACACTACTTTAAACTAACGTAAAACAACTTATACTAAGAGCAACACGCACACCCATGCCCGAGGGAGGACTCGTCCCTCCGGCGGGAGTGGCCGCGCAATCCGTGACATGACGCCTCAAACCGCGCGGCCACTCCGCGAGGCCGGACAGTTATAGTGCTGAAAGATAACGTCGCCGTCGGGAAGACATCAAGCATGAATGGATGCAGGTGGCTCACATCTGTCAGCGTGTCTTCGATTACTACCACAGGGCCTATACAAACGCAGGAGAATGAATGTCTTCCATAGCATAATACGCTCAACCAGCCTGCAGCCGTGGCGCGTTGCACTTTTCGAGCCGCCGTTTATATCGATGACGGCGTTTGTCGAGACGACTATCGACCTAGTGTAGCAAAAATGTGATTCAGCCGAAGAGCTGACTGAAGGTCAAATCCTGATGGTCCTGTGCTCACTGCAATGATAACTGACGATATCGTCGGGTCAACATGTAAACACGTAGTAGGAATGGTGCTCTCCAAAACACTTGTGTGTGCACCAACAATATGTTCTTTCGGGAGAGATGCCACAGATCGCCATATATCCTACTTTACAGAGCAGACAAACCTCCAAACACCACGTTCTGTGACGAGCCATGAAGGTCCAACCATTCACAGCCTAGCGGTAGTTACACTGTCCTACCTCTTTTCGTGGATGCTCGCGACAGTAGCACGTGGAACATTCGACAAAATTCGTCGTTTTAGAGATACTCGTTCACAGGCTCTGCGTAATAATAATCTGCCCTTTGTCAGGATCACTTATCTCAATGGATTTCCTCATTTTGAGCCCACATCTTCTGTTGCGTGATTCCCCGTCCGTGTCTGCCTCTCTTACATACTTTTTTTTACCACGTCACGTGCCAGCAACGCCATCAGAAGACATTGAAAGTTGCGGTGGCTAGTGGTCATAATGTTTTGGCTTATCACCGTATAGTCCGCTCTAAATATCCAAGATGTTGACACTTTTGCCCAAGTGATCATGATGTGACTTCCGGTCACATGTTCTAAATTTGCTTGTAAACTTAGGAAAGTTGCAAACACAACGCTATTTCTCTCTCTCTCTCTCTCTCTCTCTCTCTCTCTCTCTCTGTGTGTGTGTGTGTGTGTGTGTGCGCGTGTGAGTGTGTGTGTGTGTGTGTGTGTGTGTGTCAGTTTCATGGAGGGGCCCCTAGACTGTACTCTGGACCTATCGTCGATGATATTAGGACACATACAGTATCATTTTTATAGACAATCATTCGATATCGATGAACAGGAGATATATTAGATTTTCTTTGTACATCCTCGTGTAGCAAAGGTGCAGCAGTAAGGATTATTTGGGCATTAAAAAACTTCCATCTGGCGTAGCGATCATAGAGGGGATCATAGTATGTAAAGAGGCATACAGACATTCATTTTTAGTAGATCATTACGCATCTGACTGGAAAAGGAACGAAGAACTAGACAATACATTTACGACGTAGCTCACACCTTGCAGTGGTTTGCGGAATACGTATTTAGGTGTAGGTTCCTGCCTATAGCAACACCGGCAAGCTTTGGAGATTTGCAAAGGAATGGGGATTGATGGGCGTTGAAGCTGAATGTATATAAATGTAGCTATTGAATCTAAAATAGCCGAAGAGGCCCGGTACCGTTCTATTACGTCAACGAGCACAAACCATTAGAAGCAGTACCAATCGTAAAAAAATAAAAATAAAAAATAACTGGATGCGAGCATCAGCATTACCGTGAATTTCTCCCCGAATGTTAGTGTGCTATTTCTTTCTCGCTGTAATAGCTCTCTACATAGCCATTGGTGTGTAAAGGACTGGACAGTCTTCTGACTAATGGAACAATCCTGTCGCAACGTGAGGGGATTTCGAAATAATTAGGAGCGGTCTGTGAACTGGCTGGGGTTATATATAGCTAGATATCGAAGATTGGAAGATTCGTGGGAATGTGGAGAGTAAGCGATACGTTGACAAGAGGGAGGCTGGGATGTTATACCTTTACCGCTTCTTCTAATCGTTGTGAGCACACATATTACTCCCTCCCACATACGTCCCGTAAAGTGACTGCAGTGAGAAAATTAGAGGCTAATACGAAGGTTTTTTCTACGAGACAATCAGCAGCAGAAGTTCCATCTTTTGATTTCTCCATAAATAAGAGACGACTTCTTTCGTGAGTTTTGTGTGCCTATGAATAGATGGACTGGCATCTTAACAGAGAGACTAAATTTCCATCTACATCTATGTGCGTACTCCGCAAACCATCGTAAGGTGCGTCGCAGAGGGTACCCTATGCCACTAGTAGTCATTTCCTTTCCTATTCCACTCGCAAATAGAACGTGGGGAGAAAAAGATATGTAGACATATATACGTCCATATCAGCACCAACGTCCCCATCTCAGATTGGGTAAAGTAGATTTTTTAAACTTGAGAGTCTATGTCGGAGGATGGAATTGCAGTTAGGACTCTACGCCCAAGCCGCACCTGCTTGTTTCGCAATGTGCTAGGAGTTGTAACGACGATCCGCGGCCAGCAACAAGCATGGTCACGAGAGCCGGCCGACTGGATGCCGCAGCTAAGTCTCGTCTCTTGCAACCTGGCAGGTACAAAGAAATGCTCCGGCCAGTTAGGTCTTTACGTGCACAATGCACTTAGTGGATGGCGCTGGACTAGACTGGAGGTCATTGGTCAGCTTTTCGTCTTGAGATGCTGTGTTCAAGTAAGATAGTGAGCACTACATTCGTAAAAAATTACGCTTCATGTTTCTCCCAAGGTTCTGCTGGCTTTGAAGCTACTTGCAACTCGTAAATACACTCCTGGAAATGGAAAAAAGAACACATTGACACCGGTGTGTCAGACCCACCATACTTGCTCCGGACACTGCGAGAGGGCTGTACAAGCAATTATCACACGCACGGCACAGCGGACACACCAGGAACCGCGGTGTTGGCCGTCGAATGGCGCTAGCTGCGCAGCATTTGTGCACCGCCGCCGTCAGTGTCAGCCAGTTTGCCGTGGCATACGGAGCCCCATCGCAGTCTTTAACACTGGTAGCATGCCGCGACAGCGTGGACGTGAACCGTATGTGCAGTTGACGGACTTTGAGCGAGGGCGTATAGTGGGCATGCGGGAGGCCGGGTGGACGTACCGCCGAATTGCTCAACACGTGGGGCGTGAGGTCTCCACAGTACATCGATGTTGTCGCCAGTGGTCGGCGGAAGGTGCACGTGCCCGTCGACCTGGGACCGGACCGCAGCGACGCACGGATGCACGCCAAGACCGTAGGATCCTACGCAGCGCCGTAGGGGACCGCACCGCCACTTCCCAGCAAATTAGGGACACTGTTGCTCCTGGGGTATCGGCGAGGACCATTCGCAACCGTCTCCATGAAGCTGGGCTACGGTCCCGCACACCGTTAGGCCGTCTTCCGCTCACGCCCCAACATCGTGCAGCCCGCCTCCAGTGGTGTCGCGACAGGCGTGAATGGAGGGACGAATGGAGACGTGTCGTCTTCAGCGATGAGAGTCGCTTCTGCCTTGGTGCCAATGATGGTCGTATGCGTGTTTGGCGCCGTGCAGGTGAGCGCCACAATCAGGACTGCATACGACCGAGGCACACAGGGCCAACACCCGGCATCATGGTGTGGGGAGCGATCTCCTACACTGGCCGTACACCACTGGTGATCGTCGAGGGGACACTGAATAGTGCACGGTACATCCAAACCGTCATCGAACCCATCGTTCTACCATTCCTAGACCGGCAAGGAAACTTGCTGTTCCAACAGAACAATGCACGTCCGCATGTATCCCGTGCCACCCAACGTGCTCTAGAAGGTGTAAGTCAGCTACCCTGGCCAGCAAGATCTCCGGATCTGTCCCCCATTGAGCATGTTTGGGACTGGATGAAGCGTCGTCTCACGCGGTCTGCACGTCCAGCACGAACGCTGGTCCAACTGAGGCGCCAGGTGGAAATGGCATGGCAAGCCGTTCCACAGGACTACATCCAGCATCTCTACGATCGTCTCCATGGGAGAATAGCAGCCTGCATTGCTGCGAAGGGTGGATATACACTGTACTAGTGCCGACATTGTGCATGCTCTGTTGCCTGTGTCTATGTGCCTGTGGTTCTGTCAGTGTGATCATGTGATGTATCTGACCCCAGGAATGTGTCAATAAAGTTTCCCCTTCCTGGGACAATGAATTCACGGTGTTCTTATTTCAATTTCCAGGAGTGTAAGTGTAACTGCGTTTCGTTTCCCAATGTTGTTGCTACATGACTCCTGTGTATAGGGAGCATGGCTTTATAACGGCACTGGGACAGTAGGTCACTGTCTTACTATTACCCACCCTCATGTCTCTCCCACCAGCAGTTTACTTGTAGCTCAACAGGCGTCCACTTCCCTGCACTTCAGAGACAGTTTGCTGTCCTATTATTACTATCCATCCTTCCCAAATACTAGACTGACTGGAGCAGCTCTCTAGTGCTAGTCTAACAGCGAAAACATCCTCTCTACAGCCAGCAACTATTGGCTAGACTGGCTAGAGCTACTCTCTAGCAAAAATCCAAAAGTCCCCTATATAAAATGATCTACATGTAAGTCTTTTCGACGGATGAAGTGGGTGGTTGGGTGACCTTGAAAAGTAGTTGAAAGTGTAGCTAACCCTATTCTTACCTACATGAAGTTTGGCAAAGATATTCCTGGAAAGTTTGCCTTGTGAACAACATCTTTCCCAAAGGATTTTGTACCAGCTTTGATGTAACCTACAACCGGTTTTTCCCAGGAAGGAGAGGTGAACAGTGACAAAGATATACCTGGAGGAAGAAGAAGAAGAAGAACTGGTTGCTGCATTCTGTGGGACAACAACGCCTAACATGTATGAACCTGATGACCACAGTTTTCCTTCTGTATAAGCATTCCAATTGGTTTCTAACATTTTTTTCTCTCATGACATCACAATTTCGAGCACCCTCTGGTGGCTGTATGTGAACTAGGTCACTCACTCTCCACACGTAAAAGTGAGCATATGCACAAGAAAAAATTTTACCACGCATTTCCTAACAGGATAACACCCCAAAGTAAAGGAAAACCATCGTATGCCTTCCACTCCGACAGCTCAGCACAGACGGAGCGATTTTTCCCCCAAATTTTCGGATGCAAGAGGGTTGGGGAGAGGGCTGGGAGGGAACGCTGTCGTCGGGAAGTATGATGATGAGTAGTAGGGGAAGTGGGCGGAAGGGAGGGGGAAAATCCCAGACATCATCCAGTGATGTCCTCAGTGCGACATTGCCACATCTGCAACAGGCAAGGGGACAGGGTTGGGATGAGGCCCACCTTCTTGAATAAATCTGGCAACAATGTAGACTGCAACGGTTCACTCCTTGCTTCCCTGGTCAGGGCATCCCAAACTGATTTCATGGTCCGCGATTTCCAGAAGCCTTCTGATGGTGTTCCTCACCAGAGATTTCTAATCAAGTTGTAGGCACACAGAATATAACTTCAGTTGTGTGACTGGATTCGTGAGCTGTTGTCAGAAAGATCACAGAATTCAGTAACTCTCAGGAAATAGAGTGAAACAGGAGTGATTCGTGGAGCTCCCAAAAGAAGAGTTTGCAGGTCCTCTGCTGTTCCTGACATAAATAAACGATTTAGGAGACAATGTGAGGAGCTGATACTATCATTTACTGTGTAGCAAATTCATCAGAAGCTCAAAACCAATTGAAAAATGACTTAGACACGATATATTTATGGTGCGAAATGTGGTTATTTTCCCTAAGTAAGAAAAAATGTGAGGTCATCCACATGAGTATGAAAAGAAATCCGCTAAATTTAGGTCCACGATAAATCAAACATAATTTAAAGGCTATCAATTAAACAAAATACGTAATTACAATTACGAACAACTTAATTTGGAAAAATCAATAGGTAACGTTGCGGGTAAGGCAAACCAATGACTGAATTTTATTGGTCGTACACTTAGAAGATACAACAGGTCTCCAAAAGAGTCCTAGAGTATTGCTGTGCGGTATGGGATCATTATCAGGCAGGACAGATGGAGGACATCGAAAAAGTCCAAAGAAAGGGAGCTTGTGTTTTGGTTTCCGGTTTTCGTTGCGGCGAGATCTTTTTGCGTAATTTCAATCATCAGATTTCTCCTCTGAACGCTAAAACATTTTATTGATGCCGACCTACTTAGGAAGAAATGATCATCATAATGAACTGAGAGAAGTCGAAGCTCATACGAAAAGATTTAACGGTAGAGCAGCAGTCTGAAGGTTGTTCGAAGAACCCTGTCTCAGACACTGCACTGCTGTGATTTAGATGTAGCCGTCTGGAACCATATGGAATATTAGGTAAAAGGCTGCAGTCAATAACGCTACAATTAGCTAGCTTTATCTGATTATCAGTGAGTGGTTTCAGCTGATTATGATACACATTATGTGATCAGAAGTATCCGGACACCTATTAATGCACGTTAAAACAAGGTGTATTCACACTTTACCTTTAAGACGGCTTGAAATCGGCTGGGGACGCTTTCATTGAGTGAGTCTCTGGAGGAATGGCAGCCGATTCTTCCTCAAGAGCGGAAAAAAGAGAAGATAGTTATCTTGAGCACTGAGGTCTGGAGCGAAGTCGACTTCCTAACTCATCCGAGACTCATCGAGACTCTGGACAGGCCATTCCATTTTAGGAATATTATTATCCACAAACCATCGCCCTTCATGCACTGCTTTATGATGGTTCACTGTCATGATGGTACAAACAATCATCGTCTCCAAAGTGTTCCTTACTCTACACAGTACACAATGCTGTAAAATTTGTTCATATCATTCCTCAATTAGCGTTTTACTAAGCGCCTTAAGGAGACCACACCCGAAACACGAGAAATATCCCCACAGCGTAACATATACTCGTCTGTACTTCACTGTTAACATTACACGTGATGGCACGTAACGTTCTTAAGCATTCAGCAAACTCGAATTACCACAGGGTCTGGCGCTTTCGTCACTCCATATCATTCGTTTGCATTCATTCACTGTTCAGTGGCGTCACTCTCTACTGACCTCAAACGTCACTTATCACTGATTACACAAATGTTCGGTTTATGAGGAGCTGCTTCACAATATAACACATTCTCTTAAGCTTCCTTTACACCGTAATTCTGGTAGCTGAACTGCGGGTAGCACTTCGGAACTCACGACTCGTTCCTTCCGCTGATTTCATGCGACATTTTGAAGCAAAGGTCGATGGCTCCTATCCGTCAGTACATGAGGTCTACTTGGGCTTCGTTTAGCTACGGTTGTTCCTTCGAGTTAGATCTTTAAAATCACATCACCAATAGTCGCCATTGGAGCTTCAGAAGGGCTGAAATGTCCCTAATGATTCTGCTACTCAGGTGGACCAAAGATTAGTTCACGTTCGAAGTCACTGAGCTATCCTGACCGACCCATTCTGCTGTTCCTGCGTCTTTACTAACAACACAACACTCTCCGCCTGCTTTTTTATTGGCGAGTGCGCCTCGTGACATCTAGTGGTCAATTCCGTGTTACACAGGGGTGTCCGGATGCTTATTACTGAAAACCAGTAATCGTTGCGAAATAAGAACTTTTTAAAAGCAGTTGCAGCTGGTTGCGCTTTCCCTCAGTATCTTCAATGGGCGCCCGCCCGGTTAGCCGTGCGGTCTAACGCACGGCAACAGGATTGTGAAGGAGCGCCTGGTCCCCGGCACGAATCCGCCCGGCGGACTTGTGTCGAGGTCTGGTGAGCCGGCCAGTCTGTCGATGGTTTTTAGGCGGTTTTCCATCTGCCTCGGCGAATGCGGGCTGGTTCCCCTTATTCCGCCTCACCTACACTACGTCGGTGATTGCTGCGCAAACAAGTTCTCCAAGTACGCGAACACCACCATTACTCTACCACGCAAACATAGGGGTTACACTCGTCTGCTGTGAGACGTTACGTGGGCGTGAGGAGGTGGGGAGGTGGGGGGGGGGGGGGGGGGGGGAGTGCTACCGGGAGCCGAACCGCACAATAACCCTGAAAGAGTGGTTCGGTGTGGGACGGTGGAGGGGTGAAGTGCACTGCGGTAGTCGTCGTGGGTTTGTGGACTACTGCGACTGCTGCGGGGACGGAGCCTCTCCGTCGTTCAAAATGGTTCAAACGGCTCTGAGCACTATGGGACTTAACTTCTGAGGTCATCAGTCCCCTAGAACGTAGAACTACTTACACCTAACTAACCTAAGGACATCACACACATCCATTCCCAAGGCAGGATTCAAACCTGCGACCGTAGCGGTCGCGCGGTTCCAGACTGTAGCTCCTAGAACCGCTCGGCCACCCCGGCCGGCTCTCTCCGTCGTTTCTAAGCCCCCTGCTAACATACAGTACAATCTTCAATGGGCGATCATTTTGCAGAATTTTGTGCGGTAGTTAAACCCGTACGTTTACCCAGAATGAAGCCAATCACATATGTACAGAACATATGTGAGCGCGTTTCACTTCTGATCTACTCTTAAATAACGAGCAAATGCGAGCAATTATTGAAATTGAACAGCTCAGTGCTTTTCAGAGGCTTTAAGATTTGTTTACTCAATCGATATTTGATCGAATTATTTGTCATATTCCAGCTGCAGAGTAATGTCCACGATATGGGGCAGTAAATCTCTTGTTGTGTCAGTTACATTCCATATTTGTTAATTTGTTCGTGTTTTATTCCATTATAAAACAATGACTACAATGAACGCAACAATTTCCATGTCCATCTGCCTCAGTATGGATGTATACAAATCATGAGTGATGGAAAGCTAGATTTCGTGTGAGGAAAAAAGTGTTGATATCTCTCGAATGGTGCAACTGTAGGGTAGTGAAGATTTTACTTTTTTCCCCTAATACAGTGCCACAATGCCCCCAAAACATTCATGTCTATCGACTGTACAAGCGACGGAAGACTTATTGTCCATCCTACTTCTCATTCAAACAATCTAGTACATTTGCAGCAATGCTGGAAGCCTATCATCTTTCTGGAAGATGTAATTCTCTGCTGGGAACACTGAGTGACTACGGTTATCTGAAAAGATTTCATGGAGCTTACAGTTACTTTCTCTTTCCTTATCGCAACAGAATCACAAAGAACACGATATATTCGCTAAAACAAGTCAGAACCTCCATCAGGTTCACTACTCAAAGAAGACAGTAAGACTTGCTTAATTTCTCTTGGTGTCTGTACTCTTAAGGACCACATTATATGACACCATTACGCAGTATTCCCAGTTTGGTGTAAATTATATCACTGGAGTCTATTCTCTAGAGCCATCTCGTTTGCCATAGGTTTGGCAACAGCAGATGCAGAGTGAATGTTTGGTTTATTCACTTTCCGTCGCTCTAATTTCGACGAAACTGTGTATTCTAAACGTGTTAAGCTCAAAAATAATTTCCATGCTATTTGTCTTCTTGTGAGAGATAACAAATCTTCTTAGTGTCCTGATGTTATCCTCAGGAAGTTTGTTATTGTAGTACTGCGTTGAACAGACGATGCTTTCCAATGAACTACGTGTGCTGGATGTCTCCTCAGGTTTTCTGCCGGATCCTAAAAACAACGTGATTTCGGCGATCCAACTGTCCGCCATCTTCAGGAGAACGCTGCTGCTGAGTCAAACTGAAAACTGACGCCGAGGCTCAAACCGTCGTCCTATGTATCCCTCCGTACTGTACGCGGTGCACAGGGGTAGCCGGTAAATGGACGGGTGACCGTCCACGAACGCCACGCGCTGCTGACAATGTTCCCATTTGCCTTTACGGCAAAGGGGTCTTGAGAGGTGGTGGCGTAAATCATTGACCTTTGAGCCAAGGTCCTGGATTAAATTCAGAACCTGTTCGTAGTGTCTCATGGAGAGAGGGTATGTGACACTGTTACACTGTTGACGGTTGTCTGTCACCCGCTTGGTGCTCTTCGAGAGGCGTAGGCTATTGTGGCTGCACTGGGTTTCACCCTCTACATCGTCTCATCTTCCTCAACACGAACACGACACTACACACACACACACACACACACACACACACACACACACACACACATATATATATATATATATATATATATATATATATATATATATATATAACCATTATAATGACCTACACTTGACAAATACACCTACACACACAGATCTCACACTTCGCGAAGGAAAGTTGCCAGCTGGCGTGGAGGATAAGAAACACCTTTCCAGTTAGGTGGCTAAAACCACCCTTATGGGTCTTCCAGCTATTCATATCATAGGACTTCACTTTATCTAGGTAGAGTACTTCCAGACACCGTGGGTTGATTTCTGACTGTCGTTATGGATGTATCAACTAGACCCATACCGACAAGTTGCCCTAACTGAAACCCTGTGAAGTATGATATGATGATGCAACACAACGATCGCAGGTGTATGATGCAACGCAACGATTGCAGGTGTACTGGTGGCTGAGAACATTTCCAGAGATATTGTAGTATAAGAAGAAAACAAAAGACGTTAGTTTGTTATACATGAACCAGAAGAAAACAAATACTCCTGGAAATGATCACCTTTGCAAAAAGACGATCGTATTGCTTTACTCATGCTTTGCAGGAACAGATCGTTCTAACGACTGAGCATCTTCACTCGTAACGATTCGCGCTATAGATGCAACCATTACTACTTTCTGTTGCGTATTGGGCTGGGGTGCTGGGGCGCAGCTAACAATGTGTGTGGTATCCAGGGTAACACAGTGAGCCCGTGCTGACGCAGCAGCAGCCTCAGCAGCAGCTCCACGATTTCTCCAGTCGCGCCCTCGACATGGAGGCGGAGCAGATTCAGGTGAGCCGCGCGCCGCGCACACGAACAAGCTGCTTCCAATCGCCCAAAGCGCATGCTTGTATCCCGTTTTCTGTCCCAAGAAATACGCTGTCAATACTGCCTACAGCTAAAGAGTACCAGCTCAAGGCGGTAGAAAGCCATATAGCCTGTACGTTGTCAGAAATGTCATGTGTGGACTGGTTCCAGTTCTATAAGCGTTACGCCTATGTTGCACCGATCTCGGTCAGAGCGTATTTCATTTTTGCGACAAGTGGGGTTAAAGAGTACCAACAGTGTCTTCGGATTTTCCGTTGCGTGCTGATGTTGGTAACAGTTCGCATGATGAATAATGGGAAGTCAACACGACGATCGAGGGGCCAGATCTTAGATAGATAATGAGATTGTCATTCGCAATTTCCTTTGCCTCATAAGTGAAGTTAACTGATATTTGTTTCACTCACAGCAGTTTAAGTTGTGCTCTTAGGTTTCTGCCTATCCACAACCTCGCAAATCGTGGCATATTCGGAAAAGACAGCTCCATATTTGTGATACTGGTAAATCAAAATCACAAAACTGGACGATTTTCATTGCCTACCGTATACTGTCATCAGACTGGCTACGATCTACGGTAATGAACTGCCAACAGCAGTACGCAAAGGAAATCTGCCGGCGCCGTAAGTACATTTAGCCACAAATGGATAGGCCTCCGATTAATAGCGGACGCGTGCTTGCTTTCAGATGTGAACGAGACGAACATTGGATCAGATGAATTGTTTCCGGGTCAGATTAGTTTCTTTAATTGTTGGGAGACAGCGTATAAGACCACGAGTGTTTTATATTTCCCATTTTATATATCTTTGATGTCGGAATATCTTATGTAAACGCCGGGAACGTGTACAATAACACAGATGAATAATAAGAGGAACGAGATTTTGTACAGTACTGTTACAAAATGGGAAGTTCATCTGAGCGTGTGGCTGACTCTCAGGTAAATTCACGTATTACATATAGTATGAATTCCGCCATTGAACTACTTGTCTTCGTGTTCGCCTAGCACATTATCTACTATAAATTTTTTCATTTGCAGTTAGGGCAAGGCCCCCAGCTTTCGTTTTGATTTGTATTATCTTCGACAGGAATACTAAATACACATTTCGAAGAAACGCGAAATTTGTAGCAACAAGCTATTGCGTTTAAAGGTTATGTTAATCGAGTGCCTTCTTTTCAACATTATAGGGAAAACATTAGTAGAAACTATAAAGGGTTATAAATCACACAATTTCTTTACATTCACTGACGGAAATGCTAAGTGTTACACCCTGAAGAACCAGCCCGACATACATCAAACTTTATGGAGATGTTCAGCACATAACGAGATTTAAATGGTTAAATTATCATTCCATTCCACACTTATGTCCACCATCAATATCAGTATGAGGCGTGACTCCCACGGCCACGAATATACTCTTGCATTCGTTGAGCCATGGAGTCAAAATCCTCCGAATGTCATCCTTGGGAATTTCTTGCCATTCCTGGAACACATCCTGTGATAGTTCGTGAAGATAGATGGCCGGAGGCTGGCATGAAAGTAGTTCTCCCGTCGCATTCAAGATATGTTCTATGGCTGACAAATTATGGATCCGTGCAAGCCAGTGAGAGATCTAAAGATTCCTCTGTGCTTCAGAGGTGTGAACTGCGGCGAGGTGACTTCTGTTATCTTTTGGAGTGTGCTGCTTGGTATCCTGGTTATTAAGAGTATGACAACGTTGTCTACCAATCTTTCCATGTACTGGCGAGGGTTCATCATTCTCACCAGCCCCAAATTAGTGCTTCTGTCATATCCAGTAGTGCTCTACATCATAATTCAACAATTTGCAGATATATGAGTGCCGTTAATTGTTAATTCCAGTGATCTTTCATCATATCATCTGCAGACCAGTCGCGTCGATCTCACCATCACAAACAGAAGCGAAACTCATCGCCGAATGGAACCGCGCGACCGCTACGGTCGCAGGTTCGAATCCTGCCTCGGGCATGGATGTGTGTGATGTCCTTAGATTAGTTAGGTTGAAGTAGTTCTAAGTTCTAGGGGACTGATGACCTCAGATGTTAAGTCCCATAGTGCTCAGAGCCATTTGATTTTCATCGCCGAACACAATAGGAAACCCGCTCAATGTTGCAGCTGACTGTAAACGCTCTGCAACTGGAGATCTCATCCCAGCTTCCAGTAGTCTGTTGCCGACGGTTCGTGGTGATATTCTGGTTGCAACCTGTGCCCGGGTTTCAGCTGTTGTCATCACTCTATTGGTCAACGGCAGTCGAATAATCCTACGGTCTTCTCGGTAGGATGCTGCCATGTCCCTAATGCTAATGATTCCACCTGAAAATGATCATAAGTTGCACGCGCATAGTCTCTGGGATACTGCTTTGCGGTCTCCCCGTGAAAAGTTCCGTTAACGTTAGTCTCACCCAATAGCATTCTCAAAGTATTCTTCGTCTCTAAGAATAGATTTTTTCTGTTTTGAAAATACGCTCAAATAAAGATGAAATTTTAATCAACGTATCCCACAAGCATGGATATACTGTAGTATGAATTTCGTAGCGTTTGGGCAAAGCATTGATGACGCAACACTTTCCATTTGCGTCATTGTATCAATGCAAGTCAGGTGCGAATATTTCTTGTGATGACGATCGTATCAAAAGTTTCCGATGTTAAAAATGAGTCCCAAATAACCTAATACCTTAATGGAACCTAATGTTCTGCATTATAACTGTGCTACATATTCTACTAAATCCCGCACAATATGCACAATGTTTTACCATTGTTTATTTCATAACATTCTTCTTTTCTTTTTATGATGGCTTTGAAGGAGGAATAAAGTAAAATATTTGATAGCAAAGCGAGAGACAGATAGACTTTTTTCTCTTTAAACTGTACATTTTACCGAAGGAATTTATATTTGACGCATTTTATGCGTCACATAACGTTGCTAATAAGTAGTGGCTGCCATCTCTTGTGGTGGCGTTGAAAGTCCGTATCGTACAAATAGCCTCAGAACAAGTTTTAACCTGCTTCAGAGATATATTCTCCCACATACCGTTTCTGTGGATGACAATGCCCCAAATGATTCTGTCGAAAAAAGGTTTACTTCTGAAACTTCCTGGCAGATTACAACTGCATGCTGGACCAGGCCAAGTCGCGGCCAAGTAGTCTACCGACTGAGCTAACCAAGCACGACTGACAACGTCTCCTCACAGGTTTATTCCTGCCAGTACCTCGTCCCCTACCTCAGTCGGCAGAGCGTCTGACCGCGAAACACAAAGGTCCCGATTTCGAGTCTAGTTGCGGCACGCAGTTTTACTCTGCCGGGATGTTTCATATCAGCGCACAAACCGCTGCAGAGAGAATATTTCATTCTGGAACTTTACGATTATCATCCTTTAACATCAGGCTGTTTCAGGGAAGCTGCTCACCAAGTCTTCATTCGTCAACTGTTCAATAACTTATAAAACCATGATTCAAACTGTATAAAAAGTTCCTTGATTTATCTAAGATAAAGGGAACATACGAGGATGAATCTTTCAGTCCACAGGCCCGTGTACATTTCTCTGGCAATTTAAAATTGTCTGCTGAACCTAGACTCAAACTGGACAGAGACTTAAACGGGAAACAGGCTGTGATTTTTCAAGGGATGCACACCGGCATTCGCCTTGAGTAACTTAAGGAATCCAGGGAAAACATGGAGCTGGACGAGCAGACTTGGATTAGAGTCGCACTGCTTCCGAATACAAAGCACATTACCTTAGGACTGCGCTACCTCTCCTAGACGAATGAGTGCGCCTCAGTCCCTTCTCAACGCATCAACCGATCAGTACCCCTCTCCTACTTCTCAAGCTGTAATTATCATACAGGAACATCAGTCTTTGGAGAAAGGGCATTGTGACGAAAGAGTTAACGACAGCTTGAAAGTTGTCTCCAAATTGGAACTTCCACTCTGCAGGAAGATAATGGAACTTAAGTAAGTATTGAAAATTTTTGTTTGACCAAAATTCGACTCCGTATCTTTGCATTTTGTCAAAAAGGCTCTACTGAAGCGAAAGAACTACGAAAAGATCTTAGTTCGACTCCCCTCCTGGAATTATCTTTTAGTCTACCTTTCAGTTTTATTACAACCTAAATGCCAGTGTAGAGTGGTAAATTCACTCTGGAAGCAAACTTAATCTCCTATGAACGCTAGTACAGCAAAGTCGTAGGACAAACTCTGTTACGACTAGAAGCATGGGGATGTAGGACAACACTGAAACTTTTTGTTTGCTCTTGAGACGTTCTCGCAGTATGTTTCAAAGAGGTACGAACGGGGTTCAGACTTTTACTGAGTGCTGGACTACACTTCGAACTGACACGGATTTATGACTCCGTTTTTCAGTCTAGGCACCAAGTCCCTGTAAACGACGATCGGAACATTCTACCAATCGTTCAGTTCCTCGACGAGAGAAATCCACTCCTCGGTCACGGAGCTGTTCGAGAACCGGTGTGTTAACGCCCTCATCGTGGGAAAATCTGCGAATGCTGCAAATCAGTTCCTCGATTGCCTGGACATTCTCGTCTCTGGTCGATGTCGAAGGCGGTTCTCCCCAAGTGCGGCTTTGGTGAAATTGTTGTCACCATTTCACTACGACTGGGTGTGACATTGCATTTGGTTCATGCAGCGACAGAATTTCACGATGAATGTTGTGTGCAGTTTAAAGTCTTGTCTACAAGAATGCTACATTCCCACATACTTAACCTTTGGACTATGTTTCTAGTTGTCGCGCCATTTCACTTCCACACTGTGAAGCACCTGTTATCCGTACTGCAACGGAACTGTGTCCGCGGGAGATCCAGAACAAGTGCTCTTGCGACAATACACTACTCTTGTTGTTACTCTCTGAAATCCCCTGTTCATAGCCTTTGCGCAGCTTTTGATCTGACCCGTAATTGATTCTGAAACGACTAATGATTGTCAGGTCTACTGATGAACAACAACTTCTGAAAAACTTCTTCGAAAATACTGGGAACAATCTGAAGACCCATTATTGACCGTTGTCCCTGAATCATAACCACACTGTGGGAGCAGCCAGCTGTAATCACGATAATTAACAAAAATCCCACATTCGAAAATTTTATGATATGAGATGCTAGTGTGTACCATTTAAACCAGTTTGTTCGGAAATGTCTTGGGATGAAGTCGACACCTCAGTCTAAAAATTTATGAAGTGAGGTCGCAAGACATTATTGGTGCTGAGTTATCGGAAAATGCGGGCAGTGAATGTAAAGGTCCTTGAGTAGCAGGTATCTGGTATCACTGTCTGTATCCTCATCCGCACAATTCATAATCATCCATTTCAAGTAGTTACAAGAACGTAAATCGATGTCTAAAAGATCAGAAGCTGTTGACGATCCACAGCTATACGAAATACTTAGAAATTAATTCGATGACTGTGAATTACCTGCCATCAGATTTGTTATGTATAGATTTGCTATCCAGTAGTGATACACTCCTGGAAATTGAAATAAGAACACCGTGAATTCATTGTCCCAGGAAGGGGAAACTTTATTGACACATTCCTGGGGTCAGATACATCACATGATCACACTGACAGAACCACAGGCACATAGACACAGGCAACAGAGCATGCACAATGTCGGCACTAGTACAGTGTATATCCACCTTTCGCAGCAATGCAGGCTGCTATTCTCCCATGGAGACGATCGTAGAGATGCTGGATGTAGTCCTGTGGAACGGCTTGCCATGCCATTTCCACCTGGCGCCTCAGTTGGACCAGCGTTCGTGCTGGACGTGCAGACCGCGTGAGACGACGCTTCATCCAGTCCCAAACATGCTCAATGGGGGACAGATCCGGAGATCTTGCTGGCCAGGGTAGTTGACTTACACCTTCTAGAGCACGTTGGGTGGCACGGGATACATGCGGACGTGCATTGTCCTGTTGGAACAGCAAGTTCCCTTGCCGGTCTAGGAATGGTAGAACGATGGGTTCGATGACGGTTTGGATGTACCGTGCACTATTCAGTGTCCCCTCGACGATCACCCGTGGTGTACGGCCAGTGTAGGAGATCGCTCCCCACACCATGATGCCGGGTGTTGGCCCTGTGTGCCTCGGTCGTATGCAGTCCTGATTGTGGCGCTCACCTGCACGGCGCCAAACACGCATACGCCCATCATTGGCACCAAGGCAGAAGCGACTCTCATCGCTGAAGATGACACGTCTCCATTCGTCCCTCCATTCACGCCTGTCGCGACACCACTGGAGGCGGGCTGCACGATGTTGGGGCGTGAGCGGAAGACGGCCTAACGGTGTGCGGGACCGTAGCCCAGCTTCATGGAGACGGTTGCGAATGGTCCTCGCCGATACCCCAGGAGCAACAGTGTCCCTAATTTGCTGGGAAGTGGCGGTGCGGTCCCCTACGGCACTGCGTAGGATCCTACGGTCTTGGCGTGCATCCGTGCGTCGCTGCGGTCCGGTCCCAGGTCGACGGGCACGTGCACCTTCCGCCGACCACTGGCGACAGCATCGATGTACTGTGGAGACCTCACGCCCCACGTGTTGAGCAATTCGGCGGTACGTCCACCCGGCCTCCCGCATGCCCACTATACGCCCTCGCTCAAAGTCCGTCAACTGCACATACGGTTCACGTCCACGCTGTCGCGGCATGCTACCAGTGTTAAAGACTGCGATGGAGCTGCCCGCATCTCGTGGTCGTGCGGTAGCGTTCTCGCTTCCCACGCCCGGGTTCCCGGGTTCGATTCCCGGCGGGGTCAGGGATTTTCTCTGCCTCGTGATGGCTGGGTGTTGTGTGCTGTCCTTAGGTTAGTTAGGTTTAAGTAGTTCTAAGTTCTAGGGGACTTATGACCACAGCAGTTGAGTCCCATAGTGCTCAGAGCCATTTTGCGATGGAGCTCCGTATGCCACGGCAAACTGGCTGACACTGACGACGGCGGTGCACAAATGCTGCGCAGCTAGCTCCATTCGACGGCCAACACCGCGGTTCCTGGTGTGTCCGCTGTGCCGTGCGTGTGATCATTGCTTGTACAGCTCTCTCGCAGTGTCCGGAGCAAGTATGGTGGGTCTGACACACCGGTGTCAATGTGTTCTTTTTTCCATTTCCAGGAGTGTATATGAAAATTTGTGCCGGACCAGGGCCCGAACACGAATTTCCCACTAATTGCGAGCGGTCGCCTTAACCACTTCATCTATTCGTGTACATTCCGCTCCGTGTAGTACATATTGTGGTATCGGCCGTTACTCTATCGGACGCGCTTCAAAATACGCGCGACGTTAACACTACGCCGCCGGGTTTCCTGTCGTCACCACGGCACGGGGGCGCTGCCACGAAGGTTTACCCCGCTGTCAACGAGATGCAAGCATCCCCTCTCCGGAGCTGCAGCGGTGGGTGTGCTTTAGTTCCAACATTCACGCACAGAGGCCACTTTTTGTGTTTGCTAGTTGAATAACATTTACAGACTTCCATAGTGGCCAGGGCTCAGTATCTTCTGAATAGACGTTCTATTGAAGAGCGACAGATTTATAAATCTTTTATATCTGTATGTGTTCCAACATTCAAAGCTACCGTTAGCAACTGACACTGCTAACATAGCAACAATGTTATGTATTATTTTTACTGTTTGAAATTGGATGTAGAATAAATTAATATACGAATTCTTTGTTCATAAACAGCATATGTTGCGGCCGGAGTGGCCGAGCGGTTCTAGGCGCTTCAGTCTGGAACCGCGCGACCGCTACGTCGCAGGTTCGAATCCTGCCTAGGGCATGGATGTGTGTGATGTCCTTAGGTTAGTTAGGTTTAAGAAGTTTTGAGTTCTAGGGGACTGATGACCTCATATGTTAAGTCCGATAGTGCTCAGAGCCATTTCTTGAACAGCATACGTTCCTCACTGCTGTAACCACTAAGGAACCACATAGCGTTCAAAGGAAGACGTAACAGACTGTCGTGGCAGCGGCACAATCGTTCGTGGCAGCGCCCTCGTGCCGCGGTGGCGGCTGTAGCAAACGCTGTGGTGTATCTAGCGGCGAGCGTATTTTAAATAGCTTCCCACCGGGTAACGGCGATACCGCAGAAAGAAGGTTGAGAAGATCACTGAGGCGTTTAATAGTTTAGACTAGCTTACCAGTAGCATCAACTCTCAGGACAGTGAAAAAACTTCAACTGAAACCTCACGTAGCAATGGTAGTGCACCGACTGGCCAGTTCAGGTACTGTTCCTTGACGTCAGCACAGCATCTGGCTAATATAGCCTGTGCGTATTGGAACCGTTGATCCTGAAATGCTCTTTTACCTGATAAAGCATGGCTGCTTTTAGTGGAGAATCTGACTTGCAGAAAAACTGACCCTCCGAAAATCCTAACGAGGTACGTAAAGGGCTTCTGCGTGATCGACATCAACCGACATTATTCCTTGTGTATGAAACAAAGGAATGGGAAGGGAAAGGGTGGGTGGGAAACTAGTGACTTCCAGCCACACAGAGCGTCGAAGAACTGCAAGAACGAAAGTTAAAAATTTGCGCCGGACC